>NW_024080659.1:1297034-1437846 GCF_003009895.1 Hyaena hyaena | reverse complement strand
AAAACAAAACAAAACCCATGTTGCCTCCACACTCAGTAAACCAACGTCCCAAGCTTGACAGCCCTTCTCTCCTTTCTGTGGGACGCCCAGCCCTTCTCTGCACACCGGAGTCACCTGGGAACTTCAAGGCACTCAGGAGGTGGTGACAGAACTGGTCTGGGTCCCTGTGGGACAAAAGAATTTTACATGAATTAAGTGATTCTGATGTTCAATGGAGTTTGAGAAGCACTGCTCCAAGTCAATGCCAGTTCAAGAAGGCATGGAAGTAAGGAGCTATTCAGTGAGCAAATTGGGAAAGGAATGAGGACCGATGGATGAAGCAAGCTGAAAAATCAGAAGGGGGGAAAAAATGGCAAAATGAACTTGAATTTCAGCCTCTGCTTCTCTACAAATGAAATAGTTTTGCTTGCTATTTGCAAGCAGGGAGTTTCAGTCTTTAGATGTTTTGGAAGAAAAACCTAGAAGAAAGAGCTGCTCAATTGCAATCCAATTTTCAGGCACTTTTCTATGTCAAAGCCAGCTGCCTGTTTCATTACCGAGCAATTTTAATGCTTTCCTCCTCAGGTGCAGTTGAGGTCGATGCAGGCAGCGTTGATATTTATAATTTCCCCCTTGTCCTGTCCTGCAGCGAGAGGGTTTCACGCCTGCTACCATCCACACACTGTCCACCATCCCCAGGGATGACTTAAAAGCAAAGTGCACTGAAGGTTAAACGTGGCAACCTAGCACTGAGAGAAGACAGAAAGCCTTGCCTTCTGTGGGGATCAGAAAGATGTCAATTTCCACTCTATTCTTGTTAGTTCCCTGAGGCCCGCAGCCTGGGGTTAGCTTGCTTCTGCATTGCCCCAATACTCAGAATGGCACCTTGCACATGGTAAGCCTCAGCCAATACTCTGTATCATTATCCGAGCAAGAATGACATGTTACATGGGTGGAGCATTTATATCGTTTAACAAGCGCTTCTTGGAGCACCTCCTCGAACCCCTCAAACTCTCTGAGACTGTTCCTTCTGCTTTCCAGGCTCAGAGGGTTTATTTAGCTGGTACATAGGAGGTCCCTCTAGGAATTAAAGGTAGATCTGGGAGGGAGAACCCAGGCATCCCGCAGCTTACTCCCCCTACAAAACCACCAGCAAATGGTGTCTTCAGTCATAGTCAGCCTTGTGAACAGCTGATTCCTTTCTTGACACGTATTGGAGGAAGTTTATTATCACTGTTGTTGGAACAGCAGATCGGATGATACTTTATATACACACAGCAACTGTGCCATGACATGGATATAAGTTCACTTAGCGTTTCAACTGACTCAACATTAAACCTTTTCAACGTTATAAACATTTTCTCAGAATTCACATGGGGTTTCCAGCTGCTTTCCTTGGCCCTGCCTCAGGAGGTGGTACCAGAAACCTAACACTGTATAGCAAGAGAGCCAAGGTGTTCTGGCACGCCCGTCGGGGTGGTTTGCAAAAATCAGAGTCTGGCATTACTGGCTGGGCTAGGGCCCTCGGCCACAGGATGCAGAGAACACAAGGGCGTGAACTTGCCGCTGACATCTGGCTTCAGGACACTGCAGGTGCAGCCGTTTGGGAGCCCCTGTGCGTTGGGGCTCAGGCACCTCCTCTGAGGACCGGTCCCCATGCACTTTGCCGGTGCCCACACTGGACGGGGAAGCAGCCAGTGACCAAATACCTCTGTTTATTTTCTCCCTGTTACATAAAAGCATAAGTGGTAAACACATGCAAAAAAAAAAAAATGCTTCCACCTGTTTAAAGAAGTGTAGAAATTAACAAAACGGAGCTCAACACTGAAATGAGGAGGGACAAGGACATGGACCGCATCAGTTTCCCAGAGGGGCCTCGGCTTGGAAACCTCCACAGACACAGGGCCAGAAAGGGGGCTGGATTTTTCTACCAGAACGGTTTTAATTTAGAAATAGGACATGGGGCGCCTGGGTGGCTCAGTCTGTGAAGGGTCCGACTCTTGATTTTGGCTCAGGTTGTGATCTCGCAGTCTGTGAGATCGAGCCCCGTGTGAGGCTTTGTGCCGACAGCATGGAGCCTGCTTGGGGTGCTCTCTGCCCCTCCCCCACTCGTGCTCGCTCACTCTCTCAAATAAACAAACCAAAAAACAGAAATAGGACAAAGTCACTGCTTAAATACCTTTATTATTTTTTAAAAATTATTTGGACATTGATAGCTCTGCAAAATACTTCTCCCATCCCAGACCCTCAAACCCTTTCCACGTGTCCTCCCTAAAGAAACAAAATACTCATACTTTGTGCCCATTCAAATCTAATTTTAAAAAAACATGTAAGATTCAAAATCAAATATTTTTCTTTCCCAGAACTTGTTAGTAGTTTTAAACCGCAATGCAACATACTGAATGGCATTTCTTTTTTAAAAATTAGCTTATCAGACTATTTTATGAGGAAAAAAAAATCAATTCAAGGCCTTAGAATATAAATTCCCTGTTTCTGAAAGCAAAAGACCTTGAAAAGCCCCTTTGCTCCCCTGGAGTTTGTGATTTCCACAAACCAGCACAGATAGGACTTTCTGCTTCATGGGAGGGATTGCTTAGTTACTTCTGGGCTGCAGCTGAAATGCCGTAAAGTTTAAGAGGATGGGTGGGTGAGCGGGAGGGAAGGGACAATACCGGCACAGCAGAGACCAGGCTGGGGGCGCAGAATGGAAGCTTTCTGAGCAGTGGAAAGAACAGCCAAATCCATAGGATCCCACCTCACGGCAGGTTTGTTTGGGGCGGAGGAAGACGGTAGAAAATCTGCATCCTGCACTGATTTCTTAACGATGATGAATACAAGCGTCAGCCAAAACTATTGCACGTAGTACCAGAGGCACGTAAACCACTGAGGAGGTTCTGGAAAGAATAACCACAGATGGGGATGATCCCCCAACGTTCCTTGGGGAACTGGGAGAAAGAAAAGGAGTTGGTGTGGATTCTTTGGGAACTACTAAGAGGAGGTGGGCAAAGAATCCCTTCCCTGTCCTCAACGGGCGGATTTTTATGCAAGCAAATCTTCATCACGGACGTGCCCGAAAGATCTAGCAAAGGTATCACTTCTTCATTTTCCCCAGTGCAACTTCATTACCTGGCTAAGAAAGGAAGGGAGGAAGCGGTCCCCCAACGGGACCCAGCCCATCTGGCTAGCTGGACAGCAGCAACATCTCCAAACGGCCTTCCCTGCCCGCTGACTGACTGGCTGACCTCCGAGCCACACGTCCCGGGCCCCGATGAGCTCACCCCTCGTTGGGTGCCGAGTGGGGCCTAGATCCTTCAAGGAGCTTGCGACAGGCAGACAAGATTTAGGAGCCAGCCATGAGAGGGGATGTGGGCTGAAATGGACGGCACGTGCAGCCTGGGAAGGCCAGCGCGGCCTCACAGTCTCCTTTACTGCCAAGGGACGCCTGCCTGCCAAACTGAGGCCATGCGAGCGTGGTGTCCTCGGTACTGTGCAGTCGGCCAGTGTGACCAGAGCCAGCCGTCCCGATGCCTTCTGGAGTTTCAGAATCAAGAGACCATTTGACTCCTCTCTGGGAACGGACATGAATCATTTTTCCACTGCAGTCGCCAGGGGGAATGTTCTGGGGCTCCAAAATCCTGGCCTCACTAGATCGGTCAGTCTCACCTCTGCACAAAGCCTTGGGACTACACGTCCTGGGTGTCCCGCTGCCTACTGACTAGATGCCCAGGCATCTCTCCTTTAAGGTTTCACCGACATTCAGTCTCAGTAACATACAGTACATATGTCATCAAAAGGAAAATCACTTTTTAAGAAGATGACGTTTCCCCACTGCTCAGCTAGACCGAGGGGGCTCGTGTTTCCTTACATGGGTCTGCAGCCTGTGTTGCTCCTGTGGGTTGTAGCTTTCGGTCTTGTATTCTGAGTGAGTCTTGTAAACCGCCAGCAAACGCGATGCCCCAGAGCCCGGCTGACATCTGCGGTCTACAACTGATGCCAACCTACTAAGCTTTTTAAACATTAAAAAAAACAAAAACAAAAAGAACCCCCCCACCCAAACCACACCCCACCCCAACCCCACACCTACACACACACTTTGGCACGTGAGCCTTGAGTTATTCGAGGGTGTTCACGTTCCCGCCCCTCCCCCGCCCCAACGTTTCCACGTCGCTGTTTTAGGAGCATGGCGGCCCCTTCCGCTTGATGGAAAAGGTCACCGCGAAGCACTGCTGTTCTGAGTAGCAAAAGGAGGAGGTACAAATGCTAAACTGACCCCAAAAAACAGCTCTCAAGTTTAGCACTAGAACTGATGCAATGCTGCAAAACTTTTGTACCAGAATGACTAGTTTTAAACTGCTGGTTGATTAAATATACATTTACATATAGATATAGGTATAAAAATTACTAAGTCAACATTTGCAGTTTTCAATGTGAAAACGATAAAATGTAATTCTGAATAATTGTGCATTTGCCATAGGGTCCTTGTTAAAGGGACCATAAAAATAATTTTGTAATAAAAAAACTCTTTTTTTTTTTTTTTTTTTTTTAAGTTTAGTATTGCCCTCAAGTTCAAAAGTTTGGAGCAAACGTGCTGAGTAAGCAGGACTGGGATCTGTTCCTGCCAGGGACCTGGAAGCCTTAGATCTCATGATCCCGGATGGCAGGCCCAGGGAAGCTGCCAGCCCCTAACGAGCTTGGCGCGAGCACGGCCCGGCTGGCCAGCACCTGGTGACCCCGTTAGGCCGTCGGCCTCCGCCTCACGTCTCATTGAGCTTTGGGGGGGGCACACGTGTGCGGGGCCTCTGCCATCTCTTGAGCTACCAGACTGAGCTACTGGGGGTAGGGGGGCACAGGGCCAGGGCCTGGGCCGAGACTGCTGAGCACCGAGGCCAAGGGTGACTGGGGGGCTGACCTTCTACTCGGCTGGAGGTGGGGACGGAAGAAGGAATGGGCCTTTCAGTGATACAGAAGTTAGCTGTGCAGGAAGGAAAAGTGCATTTAAGGTAGCTTAAAACAGATTAAGAGCAAACTGCCACAGAGCGGGAAGAAGCACGGAGCACGCCCCCTCCACGGCCGTCGGCTGGCCGTGCTCCTTGGATTCTGTGGGTTAACATTCATGCTTTCCGACGCGAGTCTGCTCGTGAAGAAACAGGAACACACAGAAACGTTCTCCTGGTTCTGGCAGGTACACAATTTTCTTGGCAAAGCTCTTTTTTGCCAAGCTCAGTTTTATTTGGTTCCTGCTCTGAACCGCTGTCACCGGAACTCATAGATGGGCGCGCTGTGTTCGGGGACGTGAGTTAGATTGAGTGACTGATACCTGCAACACGGGGAAAGAGAGAAACGGTAGGCAGTCTGAGCATCCTGGTCACCAAACAAAGGGTGTTCAAAAAACCCTCCCCGCCGCCGGAGTGCCTGCCAGGCCACGTTCCTGGGCTGGAACGCGAATTCATCTCAGGCCTCGTCACTGGAACCGAGTGTGGTTGACTCCTGCTTCTTTGGTTAATCCCCCGAACGGGGCATAGGAGGCGCTGTCTTTAGGCCTGTCCCTTTTCCTCTGACCACGAAGCCCTTACGGTATGTCTTGTAAGAGCAGAGGCGGAGTAAGCTGTGGGAGAAGCTCCAGAGCGAGGCCCCGGGCCTCATCCACACCCTCCGCTCGGCCATGTCTGAACCAGCGCCCCCGCTCCCCCTGTACGTCATCAGGACTTTGTGGGTAACACGGGCACTTCCCGCTTCTCGTGGGATGCAAACAGGCCATGGAAGAGATGACTTCCTCGCTAACCACAAATCTTATTTGACCATTTGGCTTCATTTTCTCGCTTCCCTACAGGCACGGCTGTTAGACTCTGAGAACGTCAGAGCTCTGACGTGCTCGTTTTTGCCCCGTCGGCAGGTGGCTCCGAGGAGCTACGCAGATGAGGTGGAAACAGAAGCTGGGACAACGCACACGCGGGGATGATAACCCCCAGGGACAAGTCAGCATTGACAGTGTAGACGTTAGCTCTCCCCTTACCTGCTTCACAGAGGAGTGAGGAGGAGCACGGGATAAAGCAGTTTATTTCTCAACAACAACAAAACAAAAACAAAACTCAAAAAAAGATCATGCATCAGCCATCGGAATATGCGAATCAAAACCACAAGCCACCCGTAGATGTCACATGAGCTAGAAGAGCTATAACCATAAAGATATCGTGACAAGCCTTGGGAAGGAGGTGGAGATGCTGGAGCCCTTGGGCCCTGGCGGGAACATATGAGGGTGTAGCCACTCTGGACAACAGGGTGATGGTTCTTTAAAAAGTCGCAGAATTACTGTACGACCCAGCAATTCCACTCTTGGTATATGCCCAAAGGACCTGAAAGCTGGGACTCAGATACTTACACACCCTTGTTCACAGCAGTATTATTCACACCAGGCGGAAACCACCCAAGTGCCTAGCAACTGATGAACAGATAAGTAAAATGTGGTGCAGTGACCCCCCCTTATCTGTGGGGGATACGCTCAAGTATCCCCGATGGATGCTGAAAACCGTGGATCGCACCAAGCCCTGTATATATAGTACGAGTTTCCCTGTACATACATACCCACGACAAAGTACAATATAAATCAGGCACAGTGAGAGGTCAGCAACAACTAGTAATGAAACGGAACAACTCTGACGATATACCGCCATAGAAGTTACGTGAAAGTAGGCTCTCTTTTAAAATGCCTTCGTGCCCTGTGAGGATGTGACGTGATGAGACGGCTGTGTGAGGGGTGAAGTGCGGAATGACAGAGCTGCTGTGACGGCCTGTTAGGCTACCCCTGACCTTCCGACGTCAGGAGGACACTCCGCTGCTTCTGGGCTACAGCTGACCGCGGGGAACTAAAACTGCAGAAAGTAAAACCATGGAGAAGGAGGGGCTGCCGTGGAGCCAGGCCAGGGAAAACTATTCGGCCATAAAAATGGGGAGTGTGGGGGCGCTTGGGTGGCTCAGTCGGTTAAGTGCACCGACTTTGGCTCAGGTCACGATCTCACGGTTTGTGGGTTCGAGCCCTGTGTCGGGCTGTGTGCTGACAGCCCAGAGCCTGGAGCCTGCTTGGGATTGTGTGTCTCCCTCTCTTTCTGCCCTTCCTCCACTCACACTCTGTCTCTCAAGAATAAATATTTTTTAAAAAAATGGGGAGCGCTGACGCCTGCTGCAACACTACTGAAGCTTCAAGCATTATGCGGAGTGAAAGAGGCCAGATGCGAAGGCCGCAGAGTACGGCTCCATTTATATAAAACACCCAGACGGGCAAATCCACACAGCGAGAAAGCAGATTAGTGGTTGCCTCAGGCCAGGAGGGGACGGGGGTCGGGGCTGATGGTCAGGGGTACCAGGGCTTCTCCCTATGGCGACGAGAACGTCTGTAGATTGAGTACAGCGACGGCTGCACAGGACCCCTGACTCGAATGCGGTCAATGAGCGAACTGAACAGTACGTGAATTACCTCAGTAAAGCGGTCATAGAAAACAGGATGTAACAGCTTCTGGAAACGGGATGAGCACCAGAACCCTACTAGTTGTGGCTCTCAAGGGGCTGAGTCGGCCCTGAGTGCGGGCATACATGTGTAGCTGTCATTTTGCTGCCACTGAACAGGGGATTTGAGTCAACCCGGGGCGGCGTCACTCACAAGTCACCGAAGTGTGAAAACCGTGGAAGGGACTAAGGCGCCTCTGCATTCAGAAGAAAGCAGGTATTTTATGGTACGGCCCCTTCTTCAGGTACAGCGAGGTGCTCTGAGAGGCAGTGAGGGGGCAGAAGATTCCCCCCAAAAGGTGACAAAAGCTAGCACCTGAGGTGACTGTCAGTCCTACACCTTAGGTGAGACACAGGGCAGGACCGCCAGCTCAATGGGGGCCCCTCGGTCACCAGACTGAGATCAGTTGCACGTGGGACCAGCATCTGAGAAAGGTGACCACAGAATCAAAAAGGGTGCTAACAGCAAACTTCGCCCCAGCAAAATTCATAGTTGGCTTTTACATTGTAGTTACTGATTAAATTTGGGAAGAAATATGAGAGCAGCAAGACTGGGAGCGACATGGCCGATGAGACAGAACTGCCTGAAAGCTGTCGGCAATGAGTTCCTTTACCCAGCACTTCAGTTTCATCTTATTGCCTGTGCTCCGTGCATGGGGACAGGGCCCTCATACGAGCAAGCGCGAGTGCGTGGAGAGGCCCTCCGCATGCAGAGCACGAAAGCCATGCAGAGACAGGGGAGGGGTCGTCTTCTGGCTTGGCAAGCCAAGGGAGAGCCAGGGGCACAGCAGCAAGCCACCCCCCGCGCCTCTGGGGCTCCTTACCATTCTGAACTCCTATGGTAATAGTAGCCCTCTATGGAGGCTGCCGACTTCTGGAAGCAGATGTAATAGAACCCAGCAAAGGAAGCGCCGCTGATGTCTTTGATCGTGTGGTCTGGGACCAGGAACTGTTCCTGCACACAGACGGAGGAGGTCAGGGACGGGCGGGGATGGACAGGGTGCCTGCGGGTGGCTCTAAGGGCCCACGGTCACCCAGCCTCTCCCAGACTTGCTGCACGACGGCCGACATCTGCGTTTCAACCCAAGCTGCCAACAGCATCCGTGTGTTGCTCGAGTATTCTGGATGCTCACACAGCAGCCTGTGTCTTGAGCTCACTAAGATCAGCAATGAAGAGAAGGTCCTAGGGTCTACACATCTCCCTCCCGCCCTCCCTACCTTTCAGAGCCCACACACAGAAGGACCCAGGGAGGGAGGTCTCTGTTCCAGCCCAGGGACTGGTGCTAAGCTCCTGGTCACGTCTGGAACGCTGAGTCACCTCACCCCAAGGGCAGATCAACCTCTGCTCTCCCTGTAACACCCCCTCAAACAGCTCTGCGCCTCAGCAACAGCCATCAGAGCGGTGCTATTCTCGCTCAGCCACCCTGGGAAGAGGTGAGCTGGTCATCTCTGGCTGGAGCCAGGCTGAAAGGATCTACTGGCCCAGTGAAATGAAGTCAGTGGCCCCAGGGCCCCAGGCAGTCTCCTAAAAGCTCACAGTGAGTCACCCCGAGAAGTTATCTAGACACCAAACAACTATATTGTTTTCTTATTTTTATTTTCTAAATGTTTTTGAAGGTTATTTATTTTGAAAGACAGAGTAGGGGAGGGGGAGAGAGGGAGAGAGAGAATCCCAATCGGGCTCCGCACTGGCAGTGCACGGCCCGGTGTGGGGCATGAACTCACAAACCTCTAGATCACGACCTGAGCCGAAATCGAGCCACCCAGGTGCCCAACTCTACGGTTTTGTTTTCAAGATGTTCTCGTCCCTCCCTTTCCTAAACCTCTGAATGGTAGTTTCTAAAACTAATTTTAAAATTAGAACCTTGCAAGATACCTCCTCCAAGGTGTTACCTCACTGGCGCACTTCCCACTAGATGGCAAAGCTTGCAAGGGCCGGACTCCACTCTGACCCCCCACACCTGGCAAGCATCCACTCAGAAAGCGATGACCCCCCCGCCCGCAAAATTACTAGTTATACACACTAAAGACTAGGAACCACCGGGCTGCCTGGGTGGCTCAGTCGGTTAAGTGGTGGACTTGGTCTCAGGTCATGATCTTGCAATTCACAGGTTCGAGCCCCGCATGGGGCTCTGTGATGACAGCTTAGAGCCTGGAGCCTGCTTCGGATTCTGTGTCTCACTCTCTCTGACCCTCCTCCGCTGGTACTCAGTCTCCCTCTCTCAACAATAAATAAACATTAAAAAAAAAAAAAAGATTGGGAATCACTACTCTCAGTGATTGGCTTTCAGGAGAGCTGGCAAGATTTCAAGATACAACAGCTTTTCCCCACAGATTGGGGAGCAGCGGTTGGAAGTGGCTGTCCATTCACAAAGCGCTTTCACGCACTTGCTTCATGAGTTTGCTATCCTGCAGCTGGAACACCGTAACTAACATGCTATCAAAACAGGGAGCACAAAAGCCTCGTCAGCCCCAAAGCCAATCTGTCGAGTCCAGCCAGATGCAGTTCTCTGAGGGCTGGTGAGTGGAAAACCCAAATTCCATTCCTGGTCCCTCATTTCCTGAGCTGGAGGGAACCAGACAAGCTGAGACTGCACCAGCCTTCGGCAAGGACGTGGTGAGGGAACGGTCCCTTAAAGGGGTCTCAGCCCGTGGCTGCGAACGGGAGGTGACGGGTGACTGAGTCTAGCTCTCCCGAGTCCACAGGACACCCGGGGGACTGCCCCCCGGCCACGAATTCATGAGCTGACCACCACCAGTTTAGAGAGAAACGGCCTGGGAGGGCAGCAGCCTGCCGGCGAGGCCTGGAGCTGCGCCTGCCGTCGTGAGCGTGTACAGGCACCGCGTGAGGACCGGCGCGGGCCCGGGCACGGCCGGAAGACCGCCCTCGGTGGGGCCTTACCTTCCACCTCATGAAGACGTAATCTCCATTCTTCAGCTCTTCGTAATCAAAGTCATCGGAATTAAATGATTTTGCATACTGATAAAAAGCCAGAAACTTGCCCTGAAAGCAAAAGACACGGCATGAGAACTGACATACGGAGGGAGAGGCTGGGGTCGGAAGGCGCCGTTCTGTGCCCGGCGGACACTGCCTTCGCAAAGGCGTGATGGTCGCTGGATGTGGCCCGACCCGAGCAGCAGTGGCCGAGGACTGGGAGGGGAGCCCGAGGTCCCCGCCGGTGACCTCAGAGCTGGACTCCAGCCGAGGCATCATGGAGCTATGCCTGCCCAGTTCATGTGGTCTGAGGAAAGGCCCCGGGCTGGAGCGGATGCTGTTCCGGGGGCCCTTTCTCAGGACACCTTAGTGCAGACAAAGCCGGGAATGACCAGTGACCTCTCTGTAGGGGAGTCAATGGTCGCAACGAGAGTCACGCAGAACAATTGAGAGCTGGCCCGTCACAGCAAAGGGGGAGAGAAGGCTTGCTACAGGGGGGGTCCTCCGGCAGAGTAGAGGGGTTGGGGGCAGGGTAGCGAAGAAGGAATTGGAAGTGGGTAATATGATTACTTTCTTTTATAAAAGGAGACCAGAAATAGATTACAAAACTGTGTCTCATGATCCTATTTTTTTAAATTATTTTTATAGTTTATTTATTTTTGAGACAGAGAGAGACAGAGCAGGAGTGGGGGAGGGGCAGAGAGAGAGGGAGACACAGAATCTGAAGCAGGTTCCAGGCTCTGAGCTGTCAGCACAGAGCCTGATGTGGGGCTCGAACTCATGAACTGTGAGATCATGACCTGAGCCGAAGTCGAAGGCTTAACCAACTGAGCCACCCAGGCACCCCAATCCTATTTTTGTTAAAAAAAAAACAAAACAAAACAAAACAGGTTAATACCTGTTGTAGCTTTGGGTATTATTACTATAGATGATATTTTTCCTTCTGTTATTTAAAAACAAGCATGTACTAATTTTATAAGAATTACACTATGAACAAAATTTAAGATACAGAACTGTTAACTCAAAGAATTTGTCACACATATATTTCTATCCTCAATAGATTAAGGTTATGGAGTCTGGACTTTATGTTACCACCATGATACTCACCACTTTACCACCACCTGGGAAACCCGAGGGTAAAATTATACAAGGTCTCTGATTCCAGTTTATAGGCAGTCCTGTTTTTTTGTTTTGTTTTGTTTTTTAATGTTTATTTAGACAGAGAGAGAGAGAGAGAGAGATGGAGCATGAGCAGGGGAAGGGCAGAGAGCGAAGGAGACACAGAATCAGAAACAGGTTCCAGGCTCTGAGCTGTCAGCACAGAGCCCAACGCAGGGTTTGAACCCACAAAATGGGAGATCATGACCTGAGCCAGAGCAGGACACTTAATAGGCTGAGCCACCCAGGCGCCCAGGCAGTCCTCGTTTTATTAGCTTCACTTTATTGCTCTTTGCAGATGTTGCACTTTTTACAACTTGAAGGTTCCTGGCAACCCTGATTGAACAAGTCTATTGGTGTCATTTTTCCAACAGCATTTGGTCACTTTGTGTCTCTGTGTCACGTTTTGGTAATTCTTGCATGACGTCAAGCTTTTTTATTACTATTTTATTTATTATGGTGATCTGCGATCAGTGATTTTTTTAAAATTTTATTTTTGAGAGAAAAAGTGCAAGTGGGGGAGGGGCTGAGAGATAAGGGGGATGGAGGATCTGAAGTGGGCTCTGTGCTGACAGCAGTGAGCCGGATGTGGGGCTCGAACTCATGAACTGTGAGATCATGATCTGAGCTGAAGTCAGTCGCTCAACCAGCTGAGCCACCCAGGCGCCTCTGTGATCAGAGATCTTTTATATTACTGCTGTAATTGTTTGGGGGCCCATATAAGTCAGCAAACTTAACCGATAACTGCTGTGTGCGTTCTGACTACTCCACTCACTGGCCGTTCCCCTATCTGTCTCCGTCTCCTCAGGCCTCTCTCTTCCCTGAGACATAACAATACTGAAACGAGGCCAATTAAAAAGTATGCGATGGTCTCGAAGCGTTCCAGTGCAAGGAAGAGTTGCATGTGTCTCCTTTGAAATCAAAAGCTAGACACAATTAAGCTTAGTGAGAGAGGCATCGAAACCCAAGAGAAGGTGAAAGCTTGCGCTCCTGCACCAAACAGCCGTGTTGTTAATGCAAAGGAAAAGTTCCCAGAGGAAAGGAAAAGTTCACTCCAGTGAATGCATGAATGATGAGAAAGTGAAACAGCCTTATTACTAGCGTGCAGAAAGGTTCAGCGGTCTGGACAGAAGGGCAAACCAGCCCCAACATTCCCTGAAGCCAAAGCCTAATCCAGAGCCAAGACCCTAATGCTCTTCAGTTCTGTGAAGGCTGAGAGGTGAGGATGCTGCTGAAGGAAAGTCTGAAGCTGGTGTGTGTGTGTGTGTGCGTGTGTGCGTGTGCGTGCGTGTGCGTGCGCGTGCGCGCACGCGCAGGAGGTTTAAGAAGAGAAGCCGTCTCCATAACATAGACGTGCAAGGTGAAATGTCAAGTGCTCATGCACAAGCTGAGGCAGGATACCCAGAAGATGGAGCTAAGGTAACTCGTGAAGGTGGCCACACTCAACAAAACAGCCTTCCGTTGGGCACAGACACCATCTAGGGTTCTCAGAGCCAGAGAGGAGCAGCCAATGCCTGGCTTCGAAGCTTCAGAGGACAGGCGACTCTCCTATTAGGGGCTAATGAAGCAGGTGACTTGAAATTGAAGCCAATGTTCATTCACCATTCTGAAAGTCCTAGGGCCTCAAAATATTCTGCTAAATCTACTCTGCCTGCGCTCCACTAACAGAAAGAAGCCTGGATGACAGCACCTCTGTTTACACAGTTTACTCAATATTTAAAGCCCACTGTTGAGACTGACTACTCAGAAAAAAAGATTCCTGCTCATGGACATTGCACCTGGTCACCCAAGAGCTTTGATGGAGACGGACAGCGAGATTCGTGTTCTTGGTGCCTGCCCACACCACATCCATTCTGCAGTCTGTGGGCCAAGGCGTGATTTTAACTTTCAAGGCCTCTTATTTAAGAAATATAGGTTATAAGGCTATAGCTGCCATAGGTAGCAGTTCCTCTGATGGATGTGGGCAGAGTAGACTGAAAACCTTCTCGAAAGGATTCGCCATTCTAGGTGCCATCAAGAACATCTGTGATTCACGGGAAGAGATCAAACAATCAATATTAACGGGGGTTTGGAAGACGCTGATTCCTACTCTACAGAGGACTTTGAGGGGCTCAAGGCTCCAGTGGAGGCAGATGGGGGGGAACAGCAGGAGCTCGAGTCAGAAGCTGGGCCGGAACACGTGACTGAAGGGTGCACTCTCAGGATGAAACCTGAATGGACACGGAGTTGCTTCTTGTGGACGCGCAAAGACAGTGGTTCCCTGAGACGAGATCTACTCCTGGTGAAGATGCCAAAGACTGTCGAAATGACAACACAGGACTTAGAGTATTACGTGAACTCTGTTGGTAAAGCAGCAGCAGGGTTTGAGGATTGAATCCAATTTTGAAAGAAGTTCTACTGAGGGTCAGATGCTATCAGAGCCCCATACCACAGAGAAACCATTTGTGAAAGGAAGAGTCGGCCAACCGATGTGGCACGCTTCACTGTTCTCTTCTTTTAGGAAACCGCCACAGCCATTCCGACCTTTGGCAACCACCACCCTGATCGGTCAGTAGCCGTCCCCATCAGGTGAGACCCTCTACCAGGGGGGTGCCTGGGTGGCTCCGTTGGTTGGGCATCCGACTCTCTGATTTCAGTTCAGGTCACCATCTCACCATTCGTGGGACTGAGTCCTACATCAGGCTCAGGTCTAGCAGCGCAGAGCCTGCTTGGGATTCTCTCTTGCTTCTCTCTCTGACTCGCCCCCCCCCCCACCCCACTCTCTCTCAAAATAAACAAACTTTAAAAAAAAAAAAAGATCCTCTACCAGCAAGACAAGGACTTGCTGAAAGCTCAGATGATGGTTAGCATTTTTTAGTAATAACTTATTTTAAAATTAAGGTATGCACGTTGTTTTAGACATAACGCTATTGCATACTTAACAAAGTACAGTGTAGCATACACGGAAGTTTTATACGTGCTGGGAAACCAACAAAATTCATTAGCCTTGCTTTCTTGCCGTTCTCTGGAACAGAACCTGCACTACCTCTGAGGCTCGCCTGCATCAAGCGCTGCCAACCCGACAGACAGAACGCACCACCAGCTCTAGGAGCCCACATGGGAATCTGGGACTCCTGCGTGGGCTGGGAGAGTTATGGGAGACCCCCGAGTCCCTCACATGTCACCAGGCTGCTGGGTGAGGTCAAGAGCTCTTAGGCCCAGCTCCTGGTCCTACTACATCTGGCGGTGTGCCAGAGTCCAGGGGGGCCTTTTTGGACACTCTCTCCCTCAAAATATTTCAATTCAACCTAACAAAGACGGGCACAGATACTTTCCAGTATTCTAATGGGAGTCTGGAAAATTAGGAGTTGCTTTCTGTGTATTTAATTTGCAGCCAACCTAACTTAGAACTGACTTTCCGTGGAGTCTCAAAGAGCTTGCTTTTTTGCAGAACCAAGTTGAGCTGGAAAACGAAGCAGGATGGGAGACAGGCTGTCATCGGTACAAGGAAGATCGTCTTCACGGGGGCCGTCTGGGAAGGGAAGGCGCCACCTCATGATGTGTCGAGCCATGTGGGAAGAGCCAGCCCTGGGCAGGGTGGCATCAGGTGGCACTGAGGAGCCCTCCACTATTTTCTGACGGCAGCACCACCGTGTGCCACTCAGGCTTCCCAACTGGCTTTTTTTTTAAGTTTAATTATTTTGAGAGAAAGAGAGAGCTAGCAAGCAGGGGAGGGGCAAAGAGAGGGAGAGAAAGAGAGAATCCCAAGCAGGCTCCGAGCTGCCAGTGCAGAGCCCGACACGGGGCTCCAGCTCATGAACCGGGAGATGATGACCCGAGGTGACCCCAGAGTCAGACACTTAACTGACTGAGCCACTCGGGCCCCCAGCTGAGAATCCTCAGAGACTTAGATCTTGTTCGTTCTCTCGTATTATGGGTCACAAATGACTGACTTTTGGTGCTATTTGCTGCAACAGTCAAAACACGTAGCTTACAGGGGCGCCTGGGTGGCTTAGTCGGTTAAGCGTCCGACTTTCGCTTAGGTCATGATCTCGCAGTTCGTGGGTTCGAGCCCCGCGTCGGGCTCTGTGCTGACTGCCAGCTCAGAGCCTGGAGCCTGTTTCAGCCTGTGACTCTCTCTCTCTCTGACCCTCCCCTGCTCACGCTGTCTCTCTCTCTCTCCTAAAAAAATAAATAAAACATTAAAAAAATAAATAAATAAATAAATAAAAACTTATTTTACAGAACTGTGCTAGCAATATTTTGAAGTGTTCTTCAAATGATGCTGAATTTCTCATTTGTTTCATACTTAATCATAAACAATTTTTTCTTCTAATTTCTGCTCAGTACNGTTCGTGGGTTCGAGCCCCGCGTCGGGCTCTGTGCTGACTGCCAGCTCAGAGCCTGGAGCCTGTTTCAGTCTGTGACTCCCTCTCTCTCTGACCCTCCCCTGCTCGTGCTGTCTGTCTCTCTCTCTCTCCTAGAAATAATTTTAAAAAAACCCACAAAAAAACAAAAACCAAAAAACATGTAGCTTACAAATGAATGGTTTTAAAAGCTCAAACTTAATTTTGATCGAAACTCAACATTTGAAAGATGTTCCTTTCCTATCTCAAGTAGGACACATTAATAAGCAAAGCAGCTAATCTACAGTGATGGTAACTCAGACGAGGGTGTGCGGGAGGGACTACTATGCCAGAATCAGGAGTGACTTGAACGCCAGGTGTGAGTGGCAGTGGGAAGCACGAGGAGTTCTGGAACTTTCATTACTGACACAATCATTGCCAATGTGTTTAGAGGGCGGGCACACTGGACTCCCCGAGTGTTAAACCAAACTCCATCATCACCTTGGTCAACTAAACCGGAAGGCTATTCTGACAGGTAGAGAAATGGGTTTTTGACGACACAACAGCTTGTGTGAAAGCCAGTGAGAGGACTTGAGGGCACTAACCCTGAGTAGCCTCCAAGTGCTCACTGCTGGTGAGCTACAACACACTCGGGGTCGGGGGCATGCTGACGGTACTTCGGCCGAGCCCGGGCGCGGGGGTCCGTAGCCGGGGTCAGAGGCCGGCCCCGTGGCTCTGCCCATGCGCAGGAGACGGGGGGGCCGCTCTCCAGGAACCGCATCTCCGCCTCCTGCCAACCCTGAAGACAGCGGCCACTGAGGCGCGTCTGGCGGGGTGCACACCCACAGCAGCCGGGGAAGAACAGTGGACGGGTGGGCAGGACGGACGCGACACAGGGATAAGACCCCGGGGGCTAAGTTCCTTGGCTTCCCGGCAGCACCCGGCGGCCGCGAGCGGACAGAACTCCTACTCACCCAGTGTTTCCGGTCAACGTCTTCATCCGCATCCCACTTCCGCGTTAGGAAAGGGTGTTTTTTGCTGATTATTTCTCCTTCAAAGAAGGTCGTGAGGGTTGGATACTCCTGTGGTCAAAACCCAAATACCAAAACAACATGTTGAACGGGAGTTTTAACCTTTCCCAAAGGAAAAATCAACCTTGCTTTTGAACTTCTTCCTAGGATTTTGAAAAGACGGTCACCCTGGGTAAGCAACAACCTGGAGTTAGGCCCAGAGATTTGCCGATGGCTGTGGCGTCGACCTGGGTCGGAGATCCCCAAGACTCTTGGGCGTTATGGACTTTGCCAGAACCCTTCCTTGACTTTACTGTTATGTACTGATCACTCGGGGAGAGAACCTGGGCAAGTAAATTCTGAGTATTCTAGGATACAAAGCAGATGGTAACTAGGTTGATTTTACTTTCCAAGGAAAACACCCGGAAGGCTCCACAATCACAGTACTCACAGCTAAGTCTCCTCACGTCTCGCCCACTGGTTCCCAAACCAGCTCAGTCATTTGTCTCCTGTGCACAGTCTTCAGATTTCCAGGGGGTGGGTTTTTTGGGTTTTGTTTTGTTGTTGTTGTTTTGTTTTGTTTCTTTTTTGCAGAACACCTTGATATGCTAGGGTAACATTTAATTTTATCATATGAATGAAGGCAATTTATACTAGGGAGAACACATGTAAACCTTGTCTGTGATGGAAGATCACAATGTTAAAAATAACCATGGGGAAAAGAGAAGCTGTCACCCTGATTGGGTGCTTAGAACGCTCTTGTTAATTTTATTTGTTATTTGTTCATCTGCTAAGAAGGAGGCACCAAAGATTTTGAAAAACACTAATGGAAGAAAAAGTTAGCAATGTAAGAAGTCCACCATTTCTCTGCATTTGTAAAACCCAATTAACTGACCAACCAACTAACCAACCCTTCAGCCCAGCTGCCAGCCCCTGGTGCTTCTTGGGAGTGTGATACTAGTGGCCAGTGGCCCGGCAAACCACGATTACAGCCCTAATGTCCCTGGGACCACCCTACTTTCTTCTTCAGACACTATGGAAGCCCCTCTTTTTCTGCATCAAACATCTGCATGCATTTAAAATAAATCTGTTCCGGGGAGCCGGGGTGGCTCAGTCAGTTAAGTGACTGACTTTGGCTTAGGTCATGATCTGGCGGTTCGTGAGTTTGAGCCCCACAATGAGCTCACTGCTGTCAGCGTGGAGTCCGCTTTGGATCCTCTGTCTCTCTCTCTCTCTCTCTCTCTCTGTCCTCCCCCCCTCCCCCCGCCCCTGTTAGTCCCCGGCTCATGCTCTCCCTCTCTCAAAAATAAGCATTAAAAAAATTTTTTTAATAAAACAAAATAAATCTGTTCTGATGGCTTTGCTACTTCTCTGGGCTTGGCCTGCCATGACGCAGCCGGGGACGTGGCTGACAGGCACCTACACTGGTTCAGCGGCTCCCAGCAAACAGCACGGCCACCAGAGCGGACTGAAGGGGCTTCACGACACACCACCAGGGCCGCCTGCTGTCTTCACAGTGAACTCTGAGATCTATAACACCCTCACGCCCCACTGAACCGCAACCCTTTACCCCAACACCGTGGCTGGGCTCCTTGTTCAGGTATTTATACATGCAGAGTGGAGAAATTAAAGAGGAGATTTCCTAAATGGAAACCTGGTTTTAATGGTATAAATAAATCATACTCGTCTGTTTTAGGAAGAACTACTAAGGGGGAAAGTTCTGTATCAGAACCTGACTTGAGATTTTAAATTAGTTCATTTTAATGTTGATTCTTTTTTGAGAGACAGAGAGAGACAAGCGCACCATCGGGGGAGGGGTGGAAAGGAGGAGACAGAGAATCTGAAACAGGCTCCAGGCTCTGAGCTGTCAGCACTGAGCCTGACGCGGGGCTCGAACCCACGAATTGTGAGATTATGACCTGAACCGGAGTCGGACAACTAACCGACTAAGCCACTCTTGAGCAAGCCATGTCTTGAGATTGTAAATGAAAAGCTATACATATTGATTTTCTGAGATTTGAGCTTTAACATTTTTTTTTAACTTCCACAAGAGAGCAAAGAAGAAAATGATAAAGGGCCCCTCTTACAATATGAAGAAAATACTTATGGTTCAAATGGAAAGTTTTCCAAGTGAGCTGATTCTGCACTGTCTTCTCTTTAAAAACGTTTCAGGTAGATCAGGGTGATTGAGGGTACCCCCAAACTCTGAGACCAAAAATAAAATAAATACTGCCTAATGAGTGAGAGTCAATATGTACAGAAGTCATCAAAAAAAAAAAAATAAAGAACTATCTCTCAGGGCAGGACCAGAAAACTCAAGCACTTGACTATAGCCAAACTGGTGGTAACTTATAAAACCAAAGGAAAAACTCTTCTCTGTGGGAAGGTCGTCAAAAAAAAAAAAAAAAAACAAGTCAGAGAGGAAGAGACATGGCCAGCAACCCCCGGCCCCCAAACCAGGCGTGGGCTTCCTACAGTAGGTCTAGCTGCTGTCGGGCATGTAAGCTGTCGAAACCCCTACCCTCATGGATTACAGGCCCACCAAAAACTCTCCACTTATGGGTCTGGCTTTCCATGTAGACCCCCTTCTGGGGGGATTAACACCCACTGGCCACTACGTCAGGGAGAACTTCTGAACAAACACGTACCTCATTTTAGAAATGAGTAAACGAGCATTCTTGTTTATACACCAGCCCCGGGGAGGTGGAGCAGTGTGACCCATCTCCCTGGCGCAGAGCAAGTCTAGCGCAACCTCAGCAGAAGGTTTGAAACCTGTCCAGTGAGTGAGCGGACGGCCTGGCTGTGACCCTCCCGAGGCTGGGCTCCTAGGCCCTGTGCCTGCCGCTGGGCCTCCCTAGAAATGTCCCTTCATCCTGCTGGTGGCTGGCTCCGAACTGCAAAGAAAATGCTACCTGACGCCCATTCTTCATAATTCTGGGATTCCACTCCCAGGAGGCACATGAACTTTGTAAAAACACTATGCTCGTTCGTGAAGGTGAGGCAGCTAAGAGACCAGTGACCTCCAACTTAATAGTTAATTTTCCACGTTGTGTACAAGAGGAAGACCATGGCTAAAACTCAACCATTTAAATGGTTTTATTAAAATAAATTACTTACTCGATATTCTAACAACTATAAATGTCAAAGCAAACAGACAGGAGCAGCTGTATTTTAGAACACAGGTATAAAGTCTTTCAGAGAATCTTCACCTTTTCTGGTACTTCAGTGATCGTGTCCAGTGACCATGTATTGGATTTAGAATTTCAAAACTGAGTCAACAGTTGTACAACGCCATGACTATACTAAAAGCCAATGAACTACACGTTTTATTTTGTTATGTTTTGAAGTAGGCTCCGTGCCCAACGTGGGACTCGAACTCATGTCCCTGAGATCAAGAGTCGCATGTTTTTCTGACTGAGCCAGCGAGTTTGCCCCTGCATTGTAAATGGGTGAACTGTACAGTATGTAAACTGTATGTCAGTAAAGCTACTAAAAAGGGGTTGTTGAGAGATGAAATTTGAGGAATCCTGAGGTCCTAGGAGCCTCAGAAACACAGCTGCCTTTCTCTAGTTCAATGCCACTTGAGGGCCACGCCTCAGCCTACTGCTCAACCCAGCGCAGACCAGTCTGGGGGACATGCGCTCGTGAGGCCGCTCGTGCGCAGGCGGGAAGGACCGGCCAGGTGGATGTCTCCTCATTCCTGCCATTAGCCTAAGTCCCCCCGAGCTGGCCCCAGCGACAGGCTGGGCTAGCACCTCCTTCTCAGGGAGCCTGGCTGCTCATGACTCAGAGGTTTCCCCCACCTTGTTAGGGTCATTTGCTCCTGACGGAAACTTCCCAGAAGTTCTGTACACGGTTTGGGGATTTGTAATGCTTGACATTTCCATGCAGCTTCCTATGACCACAGTGGCTGTTCTTAGAATCAGTGCTAACATTCCTGGGGACAAATTTTGCTGGTTTGCTTATGAAGTGAAATGTCCTGTGCTCAGTGGATGCACCTGTCTCCCTATTGTGTGAGTTGAGTATATTCTATTCACTTTGCTTTCTACCACCTCAAATTCAAAGGCTGGAGGCCCTCATTTTACTCTCATTTTCTACCCCTACCTGACTGGGTAAGTGCCTAGAAGGGAGGAGTAGTTACCTTTTCACGCCAACAACAAACTTCATAAAAAAGTCTCAAACTTTCAATAGAGAAGCCACAGAACCAGATGGAATCAAAGAGATGGAGACAATGGTCTGGGCCTCAGTTAGCAGCCTCCTATTTGTGTCATATCATAGCCTCCCTCTTACTCTTACACTGTTTCCTCTGCGTTCTGATGAGCCCCCCGAGGATTAGGAGACGGAGGGGGTGTTTTTGACTCGATTTGATTTGAGTAGTTATTACCCAACTACAGTTGACACACACCGCTACGTGGGTGTCAGGTCTGCTGCGTAGCTACTCGACGTTATCACCTTGCGCTGCGCTCGCTACTACGGTAGCAGAGCAGGTATTTTTAATTCTCATTAAGGTCCTGGCACCAGTAGAGGGCAAAGCAAGGCGGTCCCTCCGACCTTGTCTATGGCTCCAGGGACCAATCGCAACACTGCTGGGCCACCGAGACAGTGAGGACTGGTCAGGCCAACAGGGCTCTGCCGCCAGGTCACGCTCAGGCCCTCAAGGAGGAGCGAGGTGCCCAGTCCCGTCCCTTCCTCCTTCTCCCTGTTTACTCACTAGCAGGAAAACAAAGGATGCTCTTGCTTCTTTGTATATTCCCAGGAGTTCTGACATTTAAAAAGTTGGTTCAAGGGGCGCCTGGGTGGCTTAGTCGGTTAAGCGTCTGACTTTCACTTAGGTCATGAACTTGTGGTTCGTGGGTTCGGGCCCCGCGTCGGGCTCTGTGCTGACTGCCAGCTCGGAGCCTGGAGCCTGTTTCAGATTCTGTGACTCCCTCTCTCTCTGACCCTCCCCTGCTCACGCTGTCTCTCTCTCTCTCTCTCTCTCTCCTAGAAATAAAAATAAAAATTAAAAAAAAAAAAGTTGGTTCAAGGAAAGGAAAACACCCTACATTTCCATAGCAGCTACTTCCGTTAGCTACTTCATTGCCCCAGTGAACCAAAAGGTGTAAAGAAGTCCAAAGGCCTTGGCTCTGGAAGGATTAATGCTTGCCTGAGAGACTTTTAAAAACTTGCAATGGCAGGTGAGGAGGTGGTAGCCATGTTCTCACCATGTATATTCTTGTTCCACAAAAGGATTAAAAATGAAATCAACACTGTTGGCAACGATACGACACATGTATACACTTCTACGCATATGTGACTCAGTGTACATGTGAAAACCACGTTCTTTGAGCTCGCTGTATACTAATGACACTCAGTAGGGCGCTTTCATCAGGCCTCAGAGTGGACACTGCCGGCCCTTCACACTCAGCGCGCCGAGCACGCGGTCCCCCTTCTAGTCCCAGCTCATTTGAATGAGCGCTTACCTCAGTAAGGCCTTTAATCTTCAGGTAGCCACAAAGGTAAGAGTTCCCCGTGTCCACATGCTGCAAAGAAAGGACACACGGCCTCGTTACACATGCAGGAAGCACTGGGAGACGAGCTGGGGCTGCTGTGGAAACCCATGCGCCCGGCGGTCAGGGCCAGCTGGGCTGAGGGAGGCCCGGAGGCTGGCGGGCGCCTAGCACGGCCAGGCCTCACCTCCTTCTGAGACTGTTGTGAGCCCCCCACTACCCACGTGCCAGTTCAGAAGCAGCTACCTGATCCCAGGACCCTCTCAACCTCTTCAGCTGAGTATCTTGAGACCAAAGCGCCATTCTGGAACAGGGAGCTCGCTCGACACAGGTCTCCCGCTGGTCTCCAAAATATCTTCCTCGCCCGTATTTACACTCAGCACAGTCCCGCATTATTTCTTTATGAAACGGGGAGCATGTTACGGGAACGGAAGGCATCTTACTCCTCTGGCAAAAATTTCACTTGTGAACCGGGACGCTGACCCCAGACTGGAATGTACTGTGAGGGCCCACTCTGCCCCGTTTCATGTACGAATGCTTGTATCTCTCGATGAAGAGTTAGGGGCCTAAAGTAAACAACGGTGACACGCATAGTAGGTTGTGAGGCGCAGTGTGCACCAATCACGGATTGCTGAGACATGGCCGGCTACCTACCCAACAACCAATTTCCTACTTTCCCATGCTGGCAGGGCCCAGATCCTGTTCGGGCACCTAACCTACCCCCACAAGACCTGGTCAGCCCTGCCGGGTGCAAGGCTAACACGTGCCCCCGGCCCCTTGTGAGTCATCGGTTCAGGGGTGAGTGACCCAGTTCTGACCAATCAGACATGTGTGTGAATCTCCTGGGTGCTGCTGGGAAAGACCCGGGCTTCTGAAGAGACTCTCTTTCTTCCCCTGGCGGTGGCATATCTGCACGCAGTGCCCAGGCCCAGGGCAGCCACGTAGAGACCGTGAGGGGAAACGGGCCGGGAAATGCCAAGGATGGCAGCACAGAAACATGGAAGGAAGCGGCCACCGCATGACCCAGTCTGGAGCCAAGCCACCTCCAGGCTTCTTGTAACCTGAGATGACAGGTTCACTCCTTCTTTTAACTATTCCGAAAAGGGCACAGTTACCTGCAGCTGAGTGCACCCTAACTGAGCCACTTCACCCAAATCCGTACCCACTGACCCTCAACAGGCAGATTTTCGGAGTTCACGCTCGTGGGGCTCACAGATAAAGTACACGCCCCGAACTGAAGCAAGACAAAGTAGCCTGGCGCCGCGGCACATTGAGATTTTCATGTTAAGTGAGGTCTCATTTTAAGCAACTTGGAGAGTTTTGTGGCATTTTTTTAGGTCTGGGGATATAACTACTACCAACTACACCAGAAATCAGACACTGAGGCAATCCTTAAAAACTGTAATGAATGCAGTCAGCCAGATGAGGTCAGCACCAAAGCAAATGGGCTTCGATGGGGCTAGAACGCTCCCACGATTTGGTGCTGGTGACAAAGGTATTCCACGTGAAAACCGCCCAAGCATTTAAAATATCCTCATGTCCAAAGTGGCTGATCTGTGCTAACGCAGCTCAGCAGAGAACTTTCATCAAAAGACACACGGCTCTAACCTGAGGCCTTGAATTTCATGTATGCAATTCTCACTGAATTCAATAGAGTTTGGGGCTCCACAGCTGCTGGAAAGGGTATCAGGTGACTGGGATACCTGCTAATAAGATTAAAAATTGAACTGTAAATTGGCTAACATTTTGCATGGATTATCACGTGCTTGAGGATCAGAAATGCAGTCTGGCCTCCGTTCAACCATGTGTCTCTCCCAATCTGCCCAAATTGATCTTGGTGATAGTGGGTGAGCTCTAATACACCACGACACGACACGGAGAACTTTAACCAAATGACAGACCAGCATCTCCATGAGAAAGAGGACAAGGCAAATGTTTAGCAAGAGAATCTGATAGCACAGCTGTGTCCAACAGCTGCTCTTTTTAATATGCTTTCATGGTGACCCTGGCCTTCACTTTACTCTCGGCTCTCGGATGGCAGAGGAGAAACAGAGTGGTCACAGTAACAGCAGCAACAGCAAAATCCCGGCCAGAATCTCGCAAGGTTTGGGGGAGCTCTTTAAACTGGAGCTTCAAGAAAAGAAAGTGCTCCAAAACGCACAGGAAAAGATGTGCAACATCATTAGCCAGGAAGGAGATTCCAGTCGAAACCACAACGAGATAACCGCTCCATACCCGCTAGCATGACTACCATCTCAAAGATGCCAAGGCTGTGGAGAGACTCGAACCCTCATCGCCTGGTGGTGGGAATGCAAAATGATGCTGGCACTCTGGACCTCGGTCTGGCAGTTCCTTGACATGTTAGACATAGAGTTACCATAGAAGCCCACATTCCACTCCTAGGTTGCTACCCGGGAGAAATGAGGACGTGCCTACATAAAAACTCGGTCCAGGGGCGCCTGGGTGGCTCAGTCGGTTGGGCATCCGACTTTGGCTCAGGTCATGATCTCACGGTTCGTGGGTTCGAGCCCTGCATCGGGCTCTGTGCTGGCAGCTGGCTCAGAGCCTGGAGCCTGCTTCGGATTCTGCGTTTCCCTCTCTCTCTGGCCCTCCCCTGCTCATGCTCTCTCTCTCTCTCTCTCTCAGAAATAAAAAAACATTAATAAAAATATACTTTAAAAAAACCCCAAAAACAAAAACAAAAAAAACCCTCGGTCCATAAATGTTCACAGCGTCGTTACTCACAAGAGCCAAAAAGGAGAAACAACCCAACTATCCATCAAGGATGCTCTAAGGACAAACAAAATGCTGTATGTCCGTACAATGGATTATTACACAACAATAAAAAATAATAAAGCACTGACACGTGTTATGACACAGGTGAACCCAGGAAACATTAGGCTTGGTGAAAGCAGCTAGACACAAAAGGTCATATAGTATATGACTCCATTTAATATGAAGTGGCTAGAATAAGCAGATCTTAGGGAAAATAAAATTAGTGGTTGCCTAGAGTTGGAAAGGGGTGATGGCTAAGGGGTGGGGTTTCTTTTGGGGGTGATGGAAGGGTTGTAAAATTAGATTGCACCGATGCTTACCCAAGTCTGTGACTCTGCTAAAAACTACTGAACTTGTACACCTTAAATTGGATAGATTCTATGATGTGTGAATTATATCTCAACGAAGCTGTTACCAAAAAGAAAGAAAGAAGGAAGGAGGCTCAGGTATGAAAGGCAGAAGTAGTCGAAGGCTGAGTCGAAGAAATGAGTCCCAGCTGTAAAACCAGGTGATGGAGCAATTCACATGCTGCTGACTGTCTCAATGACGGACAAACAGCTCACCAGTCCAGAAGCAGGGCAGCATTCCTGGGCATGACCACCGCTCCCGCCATCAGACATCCTACTGAGGGCTGAAGGCTGAAACCAGCAGCCAGGTTTCCGCCCTGGGGGACCTGAGACCGCGTCATGTACCAACTCAATCACCACATACAGCGGTTCACGGGGAAATCGGCACCTGACAAGATTTCAGAATCAACACACTCATGACAGAAGGGGGTAGCTGCTGAAGGAGCCAAAGACAACTTCTTTTTGACACTTAGCTCCCCTGCCAAGTTACCCCCTACCACCTCGGAAAGCATCACATTAAACAACGGGCGCAAAGTCAAGAGCATTCCAAACACGACCCACAACCAAGGAGCTCACTTCCAGAATTTTATGATTTGTTGCAGGGGCGAAAAAAAAAAAAAAAAAAAAGGCAAGCCTTTACCTTCATACTAAATTGTCACATTTTAAGCGAAAGGGAAGAGAGACCACCACTGTGTCAGGGCTATAATTACGAAGAACGAATGACTCAGTCACAATAGTTTTCCAGTTATAATAAATACCATGGCTCATGACAGCCCTTTAAGTTTACGGACCAAAGGTACGATTAACATGAAGATGCAGTTTTCCCCAACCGACAAAAGAGGAAACTGCTGATTCCCCCAAAGCAGTAAGAAATAAGAGGCTAATGGTGCCCTGCTGTTAGCAAAAAGAAAATGTTATCCCCACTGACTTTGGGGTGGGAGACCAACTTGCTCAGAGGAGAGGCTGTTTAAAGATTTAACATTTTTAAAGAGCCAAGGGCACGTGAGGAAAAGACGTGGCTTACATTCTGTCCTCGCACAAGGGAGCAGTAAGGTGGCACACGAGGTCCTCAGAGCTTTTGCGAGGCCTTCAAGGGGACAGATGTTTGGAGGGGCTTTGGGGGAACAGCCTAGGAGGCTAAGGAATCAAGGGGGCAAAGCGGGGAGGAAAGTGGGCCCGGAGGCAGGCAAGGGTAGCCATGGAGGAAGAGTTTTGCAGGGAAGGGAGAGAAAAAGGAGTACTAAGCACTGTTGATTTCCTCTAGCTGGGAAAAAATATCAAGTGTGTTACTATTTGCCTGAGAGGGGTGAGGTGCGGAAAAGGGCCAGAGTAGGTAAAGCTGAGCTCCAAAAGCTATCAGGGGCTGGCAGCAGGTACTCAGAAATTCAGGTCAAACGGGGGGAGGTAGAGAGACAGCAAGGAAATACCGTGTGAGAGATAATGCTGGGTGAGTTCGATTTCCCAGCACATGGGTATCAGACGCTGGGAGGAAGACCTGGCTGTGTAGATAAAAGTTAAGAACATAGAAAGAAGGTCCCCCGGAGCCAAGGAGAAGGAAAATGAAGGTATGGGTTGGGGAGGTACGGGGACACAGGTCAGGGAGAATGGGAGGGGACTGGAGGTGGCCAGAGAACGGAGGTAGGGAGTAAGAGAGGAAGCAGAGGCTGGGTGCCTGGGCCAGTTGGGGGGGGGGGGGGAGGGGGGCAGGAGGCAAAATCCTAACAGACTGGGAGGAGCTCCACCCAGCAGCACCCAGGGTGTGAGAGCCTGGTCTTGAGGGGGTGCCAGAGGCAAGGTATCAGTTGTGGGTTGGGGGTTCTCAGGCTCGGGGGCTAAGGTAGGGAGAGTGCTCCCAGGTCTGACGGGGCACTAGGCTCTCCCAAGGAAGAAATCCTGGGAGGAGGAGGGCCCCAAGGTTTGAGGATCCCTGGAACTGAGGAAAGGGGAGGGGAGGAGGACTGTCTCAAGTCTGGGATAATTTGACACGGGCCCAGCCATAGGTGGGGTCCCCAGGCAGGAGAAACCAATGGAGAGTTCTTCAGGTTCTGGGAGGGTCTGGAGGGAGAGCTGATCTTGGGGTGACAGGTCCTGGGGAGGAAGGACCCAGGTCAGAGGGTGGCCAGTCACAGGGGGCTTCCGGATCCCAGGCAGGCCGGTCACGGGCTTCGAGTCTGGGAGAGTGTTCAGGGTCCGCCAGGAGCTGCCCACGACAGGCTCCCGTGTGAGGGGCAGGTCAGGGTAGGGGCTTGGAGAGTGTGAGACACCAGCTGGGTAGGTCCCGGGGGTGAAGCGCCTGGTGCAGGAGGCCCGGCGGCGAGGGCCTGGTCCGCGGCTGCGGGCTCGAGGAGCCGGGGCGGGCACGGCCCGTGAGCGCCGCGAGGAGGCCCTCGGGCCCCGGCCCGGCCCGGCCCGGCGCTCACCTGCAGCACCACCTCTACGTCGTACGAGTTCCCCTTGCTCTTCTGGTGGCCGCGGAACTTGGAGCCGCTGTAGAGCAGACTGGTGGCCACGCCGGGCTGCTGGGTGTTGATGGGCGGCGGCGGGATGAGCGAGGCCGCGGAGGCGGCCGAGGCACCGGCCGGCGGGGGACACTCGGTGCGGACCGGCATCGCGGGGTCCCCCGGAGCCAGGGTTGGGGGGAGGGGGAGAGGAACCGCCGCCGCCGCGCGGGAGCCGAGGGGGGTGGCAGGGAGGGAGGGGCCGGGGCGCGCACGCGCAGGGTGGGGGCGGAGGGGGGACCACCCGCCCGCTGCCTGCGGACCAAGCGCTCCGGCTGCCACCGGGACCCCGGGACCTGCGAGCAGGGCCTCCCTGTCCTGAGCTGAGTCCCCCTCCCCACTTGCCCTCGCACACACACCACCCTTCCGATTGGCTCGGGCGCGCCCCGGGGGCGGGAACAGGCTCACGCGGCGCTTCCACCCATTGGCGGGCGGAGAAAACACGTGGCGGGGTGCGCGAGCGGCCCTCTGGGACTTGTAGTTTTCATTCCGAGGCGCGGCGTGGAGGGGGCGGGACGAGGTGCGTTTGTGATGCTGATTGACTGGGGGTGTGCGCAGGAGGCGCGCAGGAGCGACGGCGCGCCGCTGGTGTCATGCGGAAGATGGCGGCGTCCAGGGGAGGCTGAGGGCTCTGGGGAGTGGTGAGAGGTTTCCGTACAGCCAAAGCGTGCGGCTTGGGGATCCCTTCACTCTGGTTCCTGCTCTCAGGTTTCGCGCGGGTAGTCCTCCCAGGGTCTCGGGCGCGATGTGGAGGAGCTGCCTCCGGCTGCGGGACGCGGGGCGCCGCCTCCTGAACCAGCCTCGGGGTGCCCTCACCGCTTCCGTGGGGCCGGTGCCAACCCCCCTGTCCCCTGCCCGGGCCTACGTCCCCCCAACAGGTGAGGGAGACCAGAACGTACTCTTTTGGCCGGGGCTCGAGCCGGGCTAAGGTGGGCTGAGGGGTTCGGCTGTGCAGGTGGGGTAACCGAGGCAGGGCGCAGGCTCATGAAGTTACGTAGTTCTATCGGGTCCTGCTACAGATCGGGGCGGGGGGCGGGGGGAACAGAAGCCCGGGCAAGGGCAGACCACCCGAGGGCACACAGCGCGTCCTTGCTGGAGACAGTAATTGCCTTTTGGCACGTGCAGCTTTTCTCAGCGCTTATGGTTTTCCTTTCCAGTAAGGAAAGCAGATGGCATTCTCGTTTTCAGACAGGGAAATTCGGGTTCTGAATCAGGACTACGCCAAGGTCACAGAGCAGACCCTATGAGAAGTTTGTTGAGGGCAAAGATCGGCCTGTTTTCTGTGTCCCCATGGTTAGGCACAGAAGGACCCTGGAACCGGGCATTCGGTCGGCATTCAAGTCTTCCATCCCGGCCGGTTTCTCTGCAGGTTTCCTGGCCCTCCCTCCCACTGCCCTACTGCAATCCCTGCCATTTCTGCCAAGGAGTGGACCCTAGTGCCTCCTTTTTCTAATTCTGACTGATAAGGCCTAGAAGGAGATAGTGGCTCGTTTCACTGCTTCTGGGGCCGGGTTTTAGGGAAAGAGTGGGAGTGACTCCTTTAAATGAGTGAAAAGTAGTAACACTCTTTTCATTCAGCTAGTTTTTCTGTGCTGAGAGCTGGAGGCAGTAGCCGTCAAGGCAGACTTGGTCTCCCTCTAATGATGTTCACTGTCAAGTGCAGTCTATAATAGTCTGATTAAACAATAGTGTGCAGCGTCTTTTGATAAGGGAAATACAAAGAAGCTGGGGGAACATAAAGAAGCACCTACTTCCACCTTGGGGGTTTTGAGGGTCTAGAAAGGGTCTTGGATGAAAGTACAGTTCAACTGAGTCTTGACAGATGAGTAGGAGTTCAGTGAAGAGGAGGAGGAAGAGCGTTGGTTGCCCAGACAAGTTCAGAGATGACAGCAGAGTGTGAGGAACCTTGCTGTAAAGCTGCCGGCTCTAGAAAATCTGGAACTCTAAGGCAGTTTAGCATTGTGGCGGAAGTTCAGATCTGGGGTTTAATGCTGGCCGAACCTCTGAGGTCCTGTGTGATCTTGGGCATGAGACTGCTTCCTTTGGGCCTCGTTTTCCTCTGTGAGTTGAAGGACTAGGTTGGCTCTGAGGGTCCTTATGTTAAGTTTCGTAATTTTATACAAATGGGGGAGAGAGTTGGATGCAGCAAAGAGCTGGGCCTTCACCTGTCAGGGTCCAAGTTGAAGGGCCTGGACGTGGGCCATGAAGAGCCAGTAAAGAGGGAAGGGCATCTGTGATACTGTGAGTTATAAGGAGAAATATTCAGTTGACCCTTGAACAACACACGGGTTAGGGGCAGCAGCACAACCCCACCATCAAAAATTCATATATAATTCTTGACTCCCCCAAAAGTGAATGACTAATAACCTACTGTTGACCAGAAGCCTTAAGCTAGAACATAAACAGTAGATTAGCACCCATTTTGTGTGTTGTATGCATAATATTCGGTATTCTTAAAATAAAGTAAGCTAGATAGAAAAATGTTATTAGGAAAATTATAATAGAATCACAAGGAAGAAAAAATAACCTGTACAGTACTGTACTGTTAAAAAAAAAATCTAGGTATAAGTGGATTTGCGCAGTCCAAACCCATGTTGTTCAAGGATCGACTATATATTTGGTCTTCCTCAAGTTCCTGGCACGCATCTCTTAAAAACCTTGTAACTACTAAGTAGTAAGAGCTACGGAAGAAGCTCTTGTTATAACATTTGGTCTCTGGTCCTAAAATAGCCTCAGAGATACAAGTCGAAAGGAGTGTCTTATTCATAAGCCCCTTTCAACCACACCTGAGGTTATGTTAATGAGGTGGCTTTTGGAAAGCACCTGAGGATGGGGGCTGGTTGCCTGGGGAACCGACCACAAGAATAGTTTCTCGTACTTTCAGTTCCACCCCCTGACCTCCAGGGAGGGGAGAAGGGCGGGAGACTGATTTGATCACTAATGGCCTGTGATTTAATCAATCGTGCCTATGTAATGAAGCCTCCATAAAATCCCTGAAGTGAGGGATTCAGGGAGCTTCAGGTTTGGTTGCTGGAAGAGTAGCATGCCCAGAGGAGGCATGGAAGCCTATCCCCTTCCTCCCCCCCACCCCCACCTTGCCCTGTGTATCTCTTCCTGTGGCTGTTCCTGAGTTGTATCCTTTTATAATAAACTAGTAATCTAGTAAGTAAAATCTTTTTTCTGAGCGCTGTGAGCTACTCTGGCAAATCCATCAAATCTGAGGAGGGGTCCTGGGAACCTCTGATGTATATAGCCAGTCAGTCAGAAGCATAGGAGACAATCTGGGCTTGCATTTGGCATCTGAAGGCGGGGGGGGGGGGGGGGGAGGATGCAGTCTTGTAGGACCGAGCCCTCACCTTGTGGGATCCGATGCAGTCTCCAGGCAGATGGTGTCAGAATTTAGCTGAATTGTAGGATACCCACTGGTGTCACAGAGTAGACGGGTGGCACATTTGGAGTACAGAGTGTCTGTGTGAACGTGTAAAGGAAAACGAGAGTTTCCTTTGCAATATCCCAGGAAGATAACGACACAAGCAAAGGGGACACATTCAGGAGTTCACTTAAACTTGCACCGGCAGAGGGTTAATTTAGATTAGTGGATGCCACTTCCCACCATGGTGGCACACGATCTCCCATCCCTGTTTCCTTTCTTCTGCACACTTTACTAGTTTAGGCTCTTGGAAGTATCTGGCTCGTGGTAGGTAGTCAAACATGAAAGAGAATAGGAATGAAAGAATAAACCCAGTGGGAGGGCGGTACCTGAAACCAGGCCAATGAGACATCACCAATTTGAGATTCTATGAGTCTCTGGGATGGTGGAATGCTAAACCCAAGCGGAAGCCTTCTCCATGAAGACTTGGCTGGCAAGCCGATTGAACGTGGCTCCTTCAGAATCGCAGTGCCACTGAAGGGTTACAGGAGAGGAGGGGTTTGGAAAGGCTCCCTGAGGTGTTGGCGGAGATTTTGCAGCAAGGAGACCTGTGTGAGGGTTAGGGGGTGGTCCAGCTCTGTACCGGACAGGGAAGGTGTTCTGGAGAGGCTGCTTGTCTGGCTGAGTGCCGTGCCCAGCGAAGTCGAGGCTCTCCTCTGTTTACAAATTGTCACCTGGACAAGTCATTTAGCTTCTCAGAACCTCTACCCCCTCGAGGCATTACTTGCCCTGTTTTCATAGAGTGGCTTTGTTGGGTTGAGGGAGATTCTGTAGACAGAGCCCAGCCTGGCACCTGTTTTTGTAAATAAAGTTTTATTGGAGCACAGCCATGCTCATTCATTTTCATATAATCGACAGCCACTTTCACTGCAGAGCTGACTACTGGCGACAGAGATCATATGGCCCGCCAAGCCTAAAATATTTACTCTGGCCCTTTATGGGAAAAGTTGGCCAACGCTCCTCCTCAGGATGCTAGAGCAATTGGGAAAAAAACCACATGTTTAGTGATTTAGCTCATTTACATTAATGACTATGGCAGATGTATTTGCCCCCAAAGAATTTTTATTTAACTTTTTCTAAAGTTTATCTGTTTATTTGGGGAGAGGGGCGTGCAGAGAAGGAGAGAGAGAGAGAACCCAAGCAGGCTCCGTGCTGCCAGTGCAGAGCCCAATGTGGGGCTCAATCCTACGAACTGTGAGATCATGACCTGAGTCGAAATCAAGAGCCAGATGTCCACCCGACTAAGCCCAGGCGCCCCCACCCTGAAGAAATTTTTTAACAGCCTTATTGAGACACAATTCACTTATAATTCACTCATTTAGAATGTAGAATGCAGTGATTTCTAGTATTCTCAGAACTGTACAACCATCACCCTTTTCTAGAACATTTTTATCACCCCCACAAGACATAACTACCATCCTACTTCCTGTCTCTGTAGATTTCCCTAGTTTGGACATTTCGTAAATGGAATGTAGTCTTTTTGGGCAGGCTCTTATTTAGACTGCTTTCTTCTTCTTTTTTTTTTTTTTTTTAATTTTTTTAATGTTTTATTTTTTTCCAGGAGAGAGAGAGACAGCGTGAGCAGGGGAGGGTCAGAGAGAGAGGGAGTCACAGACTGAAACAGGCTCCAGGCTCCGAGCTGGCAGTCAGCACAGAGCCCGACGCGGGGCTCGAACCCACAAACCGCGAGATCATGACCCAAGCGAAAGTCGGACGCTCAACCGACTAAGCCACCCAGGCGCCCCTTATTTAGACTGCTTTCAAGGTTTATCCAAGTTGTAACATGGATCAGTACCCCATTGTTTTTCATAGCTGAATAATATCCACTTGTATGGCTGTATCACATCTTATTTATGGCCATATCACATTTATCCATCCATCTACTGATGAACATTTGGGTTGTTAACATCGTTTGGCTATTCTGAATGCTGCTATAAACATTTGTGTACAAGTTTGTGTGTGTGTGTGTGTGTGTGTGTACATGAGTTTTGTTTGTTTTAAACTTTTTTAATGTTTATCTTTCTTTGAGAGACAGGTCATGAGCAGGGAAGGGGTAGAGAGAGAGGGAGACATGGAATCTGAAGCAGGCTCCAGGCTCTGAGCTGTCAGCACAGAGCCTGACGCGGGGCTTGAACTCACAAACCAGGAGATCATGACCTGAGCTGAAGTCGGACGCTCAACCGACTGAGCCACCCAGGCGCCCCATGTACATGAGTTTTTATGTGGGCATATGTTTCCATTTCTCACAGACACATATCTGAGAGTAGAATTGCTGGTCAACTGGTAACTTGACTTTGAGGAACTACCACACTTTTCCAAGGTGTCTACACCAGCTTACATTTCCACCAGCTCTGCTGCATGAAGGTCCCAATTTGTCCACATCCTTGTCAACACTAGTTATTACCGGTTTTTAATTGTAGCCATCCTACTGGGTGCAAAGCTGTTTCTTCTCGTTTTGTTTTGCATTTTCCTGATGGTGATGAAGTCCAGCATCTTTTCATGTGCTAATCATGTACATTTTCTTTGGTGGAGAGATGTCTATTCAGTTCTTCTGACCATTTTGTAGTTGGGTTGTCTTTTTATTTTTCAGCTGTAAGAGTTCTTAAATACCTGGTCTGAAGAATTTTGATACTCGAAAATGGTTGGAGCGCCCTAAGATTATGGATGGAGTCATGCGTGAAGTCAGAATCTAGCTTTAAGGCGTAAGGCCCACCAGATGGCACTGTTTAAAAAGATAAAGGGTGTTGAGCCGGCCCTGCGAGGGCACCTCCTCTGTTCTGGGTGCACTGTGGGAGTTGTAGTTCTGAAGCTTTGAGTCTTTCCTAAGGAAAGGCCTGGCAAAAATTGAGGCTGGTAGAAAGATTGCTCACTGGTCTGTGAAGCCTGGGACAGGAAGAAGAGTGTAGGGGAAGTGACACAGAAAACAGCCTGTTTCTTTTTTGTTTTAAGTTTATTTTGAGAGAGAGAGCACATGCATGTTGGGGAGGAGCAGAGAGGGAAAATCCCAAGCAAGCTCAGTACCGTCAGCGCATAGCCCGACACGGAGTTCAAACCCATCATGACCTGAGCTGAAATCAAGAACTGGGCACTTAACCAACTGAGCCCCTACAGCGTGTTTCTTTGTATGGATTGAAAAGACCTCATAGGAACAGGACCTGATGGTCATGAATTTCCAATTCACTCATCACATGAGCAGGTTTTTAAAGTTCTGTGCTTCTCTGCTTATGTAGCCTATTTTCTTGTGGCTAGCTTTTAAAATTTAGTACTTTTCCACATACCTGTATCTTTGTATCTACATAGTCCACATGTAAAAGGCACCGACTGTGTTTTGCCGCCAAAACAGATGTTCTGTAAAGAGAGTGATTCATGCTTAGAATGGACCCAAGTACTGTGTGATCCTACAAGGCTTAGGTGTTGATTTCATCTTTAAAGATGACGTCCCTGTTGCTGACGGCTAGTCCTGTGTTCACTGAGAATATGCATGCTTCAGAGGTTCCCGGTCTCACGATTTATTTCATGTGACCCAAGACCTTTGAGGGTCCAGGTGAAGAGCCTCCGTCTTTTGACATTGTTGGGGGCATGGTTTCCACCAAATGAGTTTTCCAGATCCTGGCCTGTTTGCCTGTGTGAACCTCTAACTTGGCTCCCTCTGCCTCTGTATCGTGACCTGCCCACCCCCACCCCCACCCCCCATTCTGGCCCTCACCACCCTCTCTGGGCATCTCAAACCACCCTCTGCAGGATGGCTATGTTCTTGTCCTTCCCGCCACTTTTTTAGTTCTCCAAAGTCTCTTGCTCTCATGAGGCTGAAGACCTTCCTGAAAGCAGTTTCTTCTGCAGGATACTCCTTCCACACCCGCCCGCTCCAGAAGAAGAATCCACAAGTGCAAGTTGGCTGACTTCTGCCTCTCTCTCAGGTCTCAGATGTAATCTGACTGCCTGGAGGTCTTCCTTTAGCCCACGATGAGATGAGATTAGGCTCTCCTGGTGTGTGTGTGTGTGTGTGTGTGTGTGTGTGTGTGTGTGTATTTCCAGTGTCCCTTGTACTTTGGCCTTCAAAATCACTTTACTGCGTGGCTGGTTTCAGGTTCGGCTTCCCAGTAGACAGGAAGTGCCTTGAGGGCAGGAGTGAGCTTTCATTCTGATCCCCAGGACTTATTCCCCTTCTTGGAACAGGATTGCTACTCACTGGAAGTTTGTTCTAAGCCTGAAGTGTGCCCCTTTGTGTGTCTGCTGCGTTCAGGAGAGCACGTGATCAAAACTGGCTGCACGTGGGCCTGCTCTGGCCTGAGGCCTGGCAGCCTCTGTGTCCCTTTCGCCCAGGGCTGTCGTCTCTTTCTGAGGGCTTATTGCTGTTTTGAGCAATTTGGGTTGACCCTTCCTTGCCCATCTATCCTTCCCATTCTCTTCCAGTTCTCTGAATCAGGTACAGAGGGGGACTGGCCAGGACAGAGGAACCAAAGCCTGACCAGCAAAGCAGATTAAAAAAAACTTCCCTCGTGGGAAACCTCACTGTCGCGCCCGCTTTGGAAGGTTCCGCTTGTGCTGTCAGTTTCGGCCCCCAGTCCACGTCTCTTGGGCCCACTTCCCGGGGCTGTGTCGAGCTGTGTCGCGCTGTGTGCTAGAATCCTCTCCGCTGGCGCTTCCTGCTGATGGGGACAGATCTTCCCCCACTGATGATGAGTCAGCCTTCAGATCTCTTCCCACTCCCTGCCTGGCCTGGCATGAGACACGTTGCCCAGCTCAGGCATTGGAGAACATACTGGATGTGGTCCGGGTGCCTCCAGATTCGTGTCATCTGCTACCCGAACGTGACCAGATGGCATGTCATGTAGGGGCATTTGAAAGCACCAGGATGGTGCAAGCTTTGTGTCGTGGAGTTAAATGTATGAGAGAATCACTGTTATCAGTGCAGGTAAAAGTGGCATCTCGTGCCGTAATAATGCAGGAGCATCTAGGTGGCCAGATCCTGCCACTTTATTTATTTTTCAAGCATTCAGACTCCATGAAGACGGGTTTTTGTCATTTTTATTCATGGTTTTATCCCACGTACCTAGAACAGTATCTGGCACATGGTAGGCATACACATTTTGGGAGTGGGAAACCTGTTTGGACCTTAGCTTAGTCAAGGCGTGACTGTGGGCATGCAATTCAGGGCCCTGTTTGTGGAAGCACCAATGATAGAACACGAAATTGGGGGAAACCTGACGGGTCGTGGAAAACCTGAAAATACCACGTTTGGAGGAAGACCAGATACCCTCCTGCCATTACCCCTCCCCCCCCCATGCACAAACGAAGCCCTCCTGATTTTCAGTCTATTTGAATTAATTTTAACTTCAGTTTGGTTTGCTTTTTTTTTTCTTAAAGCACTAAAAGAAGTTAAAAAGCATTAAAAACTAATGAGTTCCCTCCTCCTCATGCTGCATCGGTTGTTTCCAACAAGTAACTTCACTAGTGGACTCTGAAGGCGTTTAGCACCCAGTGAATACGTGACAGCAGGAACGAATGAATGAATCAGGGTTTTGTGCTAACAAAGGTTAAGACTGCATTATGGCTTCTAGCTCCCAAAATGTGACCTACTTGTTCTTTACCAGTCGAAGGAATCTGTATAATTCCCTATGAGGCCCTCTTGGTTTTTAAGCCCTCCAAGTAGAAGAGGGGGAATTTGTTTACGTTTTCGTACCAGATTTTATTCAAGTTATTTTCACATGTCCCAGGACACGGTTTCCTCTCCCCGCCCCCTTTTTAACTTTATTCTGAGAGACAGAGAGAGCATGAGCAAGGGAGGGGCAGAGAATCCAGAGCAGGCTCTGTGCTGTCGGTGCAGAACCCAGTGTGGGGCTCGAACTCCCGAAACATATCATGACCTGAGCCAAAATCGAGAGTCAGATGCTTAACTGACTGAGCTACCCAGGGGCTCCTGTTTCCCTTTTCTTCGAGGAAATGCTTGGAGGAACGCCTGGGTGGCTCAGTCGGTTAAGCATCCAACTTCGGCTCAGGACATGATCTCGCGGTTCATGGGTTCAAGCTCCACGTCAGGCTCTGTGCTGACAGCTCAGAGCCTGGAGCCTGCTTCAGATTTTGTGTCTCTCTATCTCTCTCTCTCTCCCTCCCTCTCCCTCTCCCCCCCCGCCCCCACTCACAGTCTTGTCTCTCTCTCTCAAAAATGAATAAACATTAAAAATTTTTTTTGAAAAAAAGGAAATGCTTGGAGTTCCTGTTGAATACGCAGGCAAGCTGGTTAATTAGGTTAATTAATTGGATGGAGAGGATGAGAAATGCTCCTGGGATCTCCCCTTACTGCGTGTGCACCGCACATGTGCACCTGCACGTCCACACTGGCTTTCCTCTCTTGCCTACTTAGAGGCATCAGACTCTTGCCCAGAATGGATCTCTGGCTTTATCGCACTCAGATCCGATCTTTGGACGGAAGCACCAGTGCTGGAGTGGGGGCAGTGCCGGCGAGGGCGATGTGGTGGGGAGCATGCTTAGAAGTTGAAGCATAAGGTGCTGGAAGAATCTGTCACGTCAGACAGCTGCAGCTTCGCAATGCTTTGTGATCAGACTGTTCCCAGGCTCGGGGGCTGGCGGGGACACGACCAGTGTCTCGTGCCTCCCTCATCCCTGGAGAGTGAGTGCCCTCCTCCCTCCAACTTTAATCAGAAGCCGTTGATTATGCCGTGTAGAGTAGGGCAGGCCTTGAATAGTGATATGAAAATCAAGCCAATCAATCGGCATTAGCAGTAATGACACAAGCTGGTCTTGTCACTTCCCGAGCTGTCTCGACGTTATTTTAAACTGCCTTTTTGAAAAATCTTTTTTTACAGAAAGGAAGAGGTTTTATCAGAATGTCAGCATCACACAGGGTGAAGGTGAGTGTCTGAAGTTTTGACTGCCTCTCTCTCTCTCTCTTTTTTTTTCCCCTATGAATGGGTAGAAACATTTTTCATCTCTAGCTGGTTGCAGCAGTTAGATTACCCTTCGCGCTTTTGTCAGATAGGTTTCTATGAGCCCTATGTGAAGGGACTCAGAGCTGTCTTTGTCTGCACCAATTCAAGTAGCTAAATATAGGAATGGTCACTCGATCTCACTTAACAATCCCTGAGAGGTTTTCATTTGATCTTTCAAGGTGGCTTTGAGATAAACCTGGACCACAGGAAGCTGAGAACTCCCCAAGCCAAGCTCTTTACCGTCCCCAGCGAGGCCCTGGCCATCGCAGTGGCCACTGAATGGGACTCCCAGCAGGACACCATCAAGTTCTACACCATGCACCTGGTAACAAGTTCATGCACATATACCCCCCACTGCTGGCTTCCTAGGGTACCTGGCAAAAATGGACATGCTTTTCCAGATTCGGATAAGGCCCTTAGGGCAAGCCACACTTGCCCCCTTAAGCATGCTGACCGTTCCCCTCCTGGCCCCGCCTTCTGCGGTCCCCTGCTCAGAACACTGTGCTGGATGGCCAGTTCCTCCTCTGGCCTCAGGGCAGGTGGGGCTGGCCCCCAGCCACGCAGGAGGTGCTAGAGCAAGCAGGCTGGGGAAGGGGCTGGCTGAGTTCTGCAGGCCCAGGCTCTGCAGCTTCCAAACTGTAACCTTGGGCAAGCTACTGCCCCTTATCTGCCCTGGGTTCCTCGTCTAGTGAAAGGCGAGCAAGGTGGTCAGGACGGAACGAGGTGATGCCTGGAAAGTCCTTGGCGAGGTCCCTGGCACAGAGCAAGCACTCAGTCAGCGCTGGAGTTAGTGGGGCTGGCTTGCTCCTTTGGCTGTCTGATGAAATTAGGGTGACAAGGCCGCAAACTAATTGTTGTCATACCTAAGCAACCTATCGGGAAGAGTAATCCTCCTTCTGGCTTGGCTCATTTGTTCCCCTGCTTCCTAAGGTGGTGAGGGAGCCAGCTGGTAGTCAACTTTGAGTTCCGGTAATGCTTACGTGACTTATTTGCTGATCTGACCTCTCTGGGCCTCAATTGTCACATCTCTGAAATGGTTGTAATAATAGTACCTACTCCAAAGGATGGTACAAGGATTACATGAAATAGAGCAGAGCTGGTAGTGGAGAGCACAAGACCTGAGCACGTCACCACGAGGGTGTTGTGAGCGTCCCACGGGCTGTCACACGCAGCGTTTGGCACGGAGCTCTCAGTCGATGAGCTACGGCTGAAGGTGTGGAGACACCTGGGGTCGAGGGCTCCGCTTTGGCTCCAGCACTTTCTGGCGGTGCTGTCTGGTTCTCCGTCGTGCCGTGTGTTGGAGGCGGTGTCCCCGGGAACGCAGTGCTGTTGCCTGGGCCCGGCGGTGGTGACGGGGCTTTTTGCCTCCTGATCCAGACCACATTGTGCAACACGTCTTTAGACAACCCTACCCAGCGAACCAAGGACCAGCTGATCCAGGCGGCTGTGAAGTTTCTGGACACCGACACCATCTGGTAATCGACATTTAGATGGGCCTTCCCCTTGGACTGAGTGGCTCCCTTGGGCTATTTGACTCCTTTGCCCAGACAGTTATCAGCGGAAGAAGATGTAGACCCTTTTCCTTTATCCCACAGGGCAGTGAGGCAGTCTGCCTGACACCACCATTTAGCCACCCTGCATGTCCCCGGGAGGGAGGACCCCTCAGGGCGCACCAGTGTCAGAGCCCTGGGCGCTCCTCTTCTGCAGCCCGACAGCTGTCCTTCTGTCCCGGCCGGGGTAGCTGTCACAGGCTCCAGGGCCGAGGGGGTCACTTGCCAACTCCCGGTGGGCGCCCGGTCCTGGACTTGTGGCCACTGGCACGTGCCCACGGAGGCACTGTCGTTCTCACTCGCCGGCTTGGACACGGAGACAGTCATTTTTCTCAGGAGCTGGCTCCTTCCGCTTCTGAATCCTCCCCCTGCCCTGCCCGTGGCCTTTAGCTAACTGGTCGGTGGTTTTGAAGGCAAGTACAGGTGTGCTTGAGCGGCACGTGTCTGCAGGCCCAAATGCTCTAGAATCCTGAGCTGTCCCATTGTCACCGCAGCGGCCCACTGTCCTGCACACTCACGGTCTCTTCTCCCTTCTGCTCACACCTCACGGTGGCCTTCCAGGGGCCCCCGTCATCTTCCCGTCCCATGAGGCCTTGCCGCGTGCCTCCCCTCGGCTGACTCCCATTTCTTTGTCAAAATAAGTGGCACCGGGTAGAGTCAGGCGGCCGAGCCAGCAGCTGCACCTGTAGCCAGGAGGCGTGTGGGCTCATGAGGTGCAGGCGGGCAGTTCACGGCCAGGAGCACGGTCTCTTGGAAGGGTTGGGCTAGGTGGGGATGCAGTGACTTAGCCTCTGGCACGGCCTCCTAGGGTCCCGGTCACCCTAGGATCAGTGTCCCGTGGATCTGGGGGTGTAGTATTTGTGTTTACAATGGCGTTGCCAGCGTCGCCAGCCTTGGCCTGCCCGATAACTGGGGACATTTAGGACAGTGGTTCTCAAACTCAAGGTTACATTAGCATTCCCTAGAGGGCTTGTTAAAACACACATTGCTGGCCTCCATCCCCTGAGTTTCTGCTTTCCATAGGTGTGGGGTGGGCTGGAGAACTGGCATTTCTATCAGGATCCGAAGCGAGGCTCCGCCACCGGCCCCAAAGCTACACTTTGAGAACTACTCCTTTCCAGAAGGACTTGTAGGGCTGGGTGGGAGGAACTGAGCAGAGAGGTTTTTTGCTATTGCCTTTTAGGTTTTTCTACCGTCTGTCACTGAGTAAAGGAATTGTACTTTTTTATTAATGAAGGTGATTTTTGCAATGAATTAGCTACAGGGTGGAAGAGCCAGCGACATTAGTGGAACTTCAGAGGAACGAGTGGGACCCGATCATAGAATGGGCCGAAAAAAGGTAAGAGGCACAGCCCCCCGGCGTTGGGCAGGCTGGTGCGGTCAGGGGGCACACTAAAGCCCTTAGCTAAATGACTTTCTGGGTTCAGAGCACCCATGGAATTCAGCATCTATTGCATGTTTAGGGACAGAACCGGCCACCTTGGGAAAAAATGCTCCTCAGATTAGTGTCGGCCACCGGGCACCAAGCACCTGCTCTCTGTGCGCGCTGTGCTGAACGTAGGGACAGAGCCCAGCTCAGCCACAGTTGGCTGTGTGACCTGCGGCTAGTGCCTTGAGCTCTCTGAGCTTCCTTTCTGTGAGTGGTCCTCATAATCCCCACCTCTTAGTGTATTGTGAGGAGTAAACCAAGCGGTGCCTATGATCCTGCTTGGTGCACGGTAAATACTCAGATCTGGGCCGTCCCCATCTTCATCATCGTCACAAGTGCTGGACCATTAAACTAAATCCCAAGACGGCGTGTGAGATACATACACATGTGAAGATGAGTCTGGTAACATAAGGACATAAGGCCTCTAGGAATTGACGATATCCAGCATGTTTCCTTAGCAAAAATATTCTTTTGTGCAAAATTGAACAAACTGTTGATGTGGTAGCAAAATAGATTGAATTTCATTTCATTCCAGGGGAGTATGGAAGGGCTACTACCCTGGTACTGCTCTGACCGTAGTATTTTGTAAGCACCCACAGAGTCGTTTTTGGCATAACATTTTCATCAGAGTGGTATCGGTCAGTCTCGTTTGTGGGAATTTCCTCAGTGCCCACAGTGTGCCAGGGATCCTTGGGTTTTACAGTAAAAGGCATGGCCAGTGCTCTGAAGGATCCCATAAAATGTGATAACTACAGCATTGTGTAAGAGCTCCGGAGGCAGGGTGTCATTGAGGAGTGTAATGAAATATGACAATAGTGTAGGTGCCTGGAGATCTTTGCTGTGGCACAAAATTGACCACTTTTTATGGTACTTGAGATTCTCATCCTTAATAGTTTACAAAACAACCTGGCCACTTGCTGTGTTACCATTAGAAATTTCAGCAAGAACGTTCTAAACCAACGGAAAAATGAGTTACATATGAAAGAAAATTACAAAAATTGCCTTTACTCCATTATATTTTTCCTGTGCCTTATATAGTTATTACTGTTTTTGAAAATGTGTCATTCTTGAAGCCAGCTCATGTCCCAGGCAGAAAGCAATGGCTTGTATGCAGTAGAGACTTAATAAATATTTGATTTATTGATGGTCGGATGATAGAGGACACGTACAAAGATTATTGTAAGGAAAATATGGAGCACCAGGCTGGCCCAGTCAGTGGAGCACGTGACACTCTCTCTCTTTTTTTTTTTAAGTTTATTTATTTATTATGGGACAGAGAGCATGCGCCCACAAATAGGGGAGGGGTAGAGAGATGGCAGAGAGAGAATCCCAAGAAGGCTCCACACTGTCAGCACAGAGCCCAATGTGGCTTGAACTCATGAACCATGAGATCATGAGCTGAGTAGAAGTCAGACACTGAACTGACTAAGCCACTCAGGCACCCCAGGAAAATAATTTTTTAAGAAATCTTTTGTGGTCTCAAATGTGAATAACTTTCTGAAAGGGTTTAAAAAGCAAGCCCCCCATGCTTCTGATGGAGATTCTAGGCCAGCAAATTAGAATTTCAGGCAACTACATGGACTCTGGCTCTGCTGTGGGGTGACAGGAAATTACGAGGTCAGGGGACCACTGACCACAGTGGCAGTTTCTCCCAGAATCTCTCAAGGGGCACATGTGTGCACTTCAGGACTTTGCTTTAGGCAAAAGCTGGGCCACACAGCAGGACAGGGACATGCCGAAGCCTTTCCCTTTCAGATACGACGTGGAGATCAGCTCCTCCACCAGCATAATGGGGCCCAGCATCCCAGCCAGGACTCGGGATGTGCTCGCCAGCCACCTGGCTTCGTACAACATGTGGGCCCTGCAAGGTACACGCAGCGCTTCCCGCAGGGCTGGGAGGGCGGCCTCACGGGCACGGGCATCCAAAGCCCGGAGTGTCACAGCGGTGCTCTAGGGGGTGACCCTGACATCCTCAGTCCAAGGGGGATGGCAGGCTCCCCACCCTTCTGGGAGAAAGTCTGCTTTGTCTTCTTCACACATCTCAGCTTCAGATCTCATTGGCCTGGCTCTGGTCACGTGGCCATCCGCAGACCCGTCACTGGACGGGGTGGAGGGCTCTGACGGCCGAGGTTTGGGTCAGGTGCCCACCCAGGGCAGATACAGAAGAGGGATCACACCCCCGAGGGAAACCCGGGAAAGACACGAGCTGGCTGCAAAGCGCATGTCCCCTGTGATTCCCGTGCCCTTCCCCCCCCCCGGCGCTTTTGTACCTCTCTAGGGCTGCAGGGACTCGGAGAGTGTCAGTCCAGCGACTGCCCTGTTTGGGAGCGGGGGTGCCCTGGATCCTGACATGGCTCGTATCTTCGCAGGGATTGAGTTTGTGGTGACCCAGCTCAAGTCCATGGTGTTGACCTTGGGCCTGACGGACCGGCACCTGACAGTGGAGCAGGCCGTGCTGCTGTCACGCCTGGAGGAGGAGTACCAGGTGCTGGGGCCGGGGACGGGGCAGGGGGGGCCGGCGCCTCGGGTCCTCACCCTTCCCTCCCTGGCCCAGCTGGACTGGGTGTGGGGGCTAGCCCACCTAAAATGTTTTTAGGTAGATTTGGCCTTCTGTTACTTTCATGTACCCCCGGAAGCCAAAACCAAGGGCCGATAAAAGTATTGTCAAGAAATAATAATGACAAAATAAGGGCAGGGAGGGCTCCTGCTGTGTTCCAACACAATGCTCAGCTCTCCCCTCGTGGCCTCACCTCTTCTGAACAGCCTGGCCAGGTGGGGGCTCCTATTCTCCCTGTTTCACACAGAAGGAAATCGAGGCATGGGTCCCAACCCCAGAAAATGCTGGAGCTGGGGTTTGGAGCCAGGACTGGGTGACTCCAGGCCTTCAGCACTATCTGCAGATCAAGTTCATCTGCCAGGGCCCTGCAGAACGGGCCCACTCACAGGACTAGCAGCCATGTTCGCACTCGAGCCGAGCCTGGGCTGGCCTTGGCACCGACTCACACGGCGGGTCATCTGGCTGGCTGGCAAACGTGGGTGGCTGCTGTTTGTGCAGAAGTTTTCATTTAGTGGGTTTGAAATTAATATGGTTTTGCTACACTGTCATTTGCATTTTTTAACTCTGAGAATTATGGCGTTCTCTGCAGTCTTTTCACTGCCTTTTTTCCAACCTCAGAAGGTTAATTGCTATTACAAATCGGCTCCTAGCATGATGAAAACCCTTTTGTAATGACATTATTTCCCAAGTCCGTCTAGTCATCTGCTCAGAAAAATGCCAGGGGAAAAAACTGTTTCTCTGTCGCAAAAGAGGCTAGCTAGAAACAATTAAACAGGCAGGGGGTGCTGTGTGGGGGTGTGAGGGCTGTGGGAAGTGGGGCCCAGGAAGTCCGCCCTCCGGTCTGGGCTCTGCGTTTGACGGTGGCACCCGAGCTGGGCCATCTTTCCGTGAACTAAATTCGATCCGCCACAAAACGGGGGGTTACCTGGGTCACATGTGGGGGCTCTCCGAAGGTGTACAGTGGCTGCCCAGAGAGCCGGTAGCTTGTGCGGCATGGCAGTTCCTGAGTTCCTGGATGGGCTGGGGCAGCCGGGCCTCTGGCCACGGAGGAGCCAGCAGGGCCTGGCTGGAGGCCCGCTGACACCTGGACGGCCACACCGTGTGTCTGGGGTTCTCCCCTGTGGTTGGTAGGTAGAGCCCTGGAGAGAGTCCGCAAGTCTGCTCTAGCGGGCGGAACCCGGGTTTCTGCAGCACCGCCGGGGAGGCGGCACTGAAGTGACCACGTGGCCTCGGTTGATTTATGTATGCCACCCACGCGGGGGGCACCTGAGGCCCAGCCTGGAGAGGCAGCTTGCGGAGGATGACATTTTACAGGTTGCCTCCCACCAGTCACCTGGCATTCGGGCTGGGCCCCCTTGGGGGAGACACAAACCGTGTGGTTTGTGGCACGGGTACCTGCGGGCCCTGGGCCTGGATGGCACCCCTGCAAGCTGTCTGCGTCCCGGCAGTGTGGCTGCCTGCCCTGCCTGCCTGCGTGTTCTCACCTGCCGCTTCCCCCGTGTGGGTCTCGTGTTTTGGCAAGATTGGGGCCCAGTCCACACCCCCACCTCAGCTGTTGGGGTGGAACGTGGCTCTGGCCAGTTGGCAGGCGGATGCTTGGCCAGCCACCCAGCGGCATGTCACGTCCTCCCCTCAGATCCAGAAGTGGGGCAACATCGAGTGGGCCCACGACTACGAGCTGCAGGAGCTGCGGGCGCGCACGGCTGCCGGCACCCTCTTCGTCCACCTCTGTTCCGAGAGCGCCACGGTGAAACACAAGCTCCTGCAGCAGTGAGGCGGGGCGAGCAGACCCAGCGGGACAGAGGCTGCGCGCACGGCCACAGACCCCTGGCCCGCGGGGCTCCCGGGCTTGGCGTCGCCCTGAGATGCCCCCAGGACCCGGAGCGGCTGTTGCGGTCAGCTCGAGTCCAAGCGGGGTGCCCCTGCCCCAGCCAGCGTTGAGCGAGCCGCACAAGCAAACCAGTGACTTTCTCTCCACCTGATTGTATTAAATATTTCTCTGCCCTGGAAACGTGGAGCCCTGCTTTCATTTGCGCCTCTACTTCTTCCTGTCCCATCTTGTCACGTCTGGGTTTCACCAGGGTCAGACAGCTTGCCTCCCACAGCACGTTCTGATAGCTGCTGCCCGTGGCCGGGAGCCTCACACAGTTGGGGAATCACATCACCACACAGCTCTGTGCAGCCCTCAGCCTGAAGACTTCTTCCCCCTCTTGGTGTTTAATCAAACCATCTTTTGAAAGTGAGTCCTTTTTGTTCTAAGCTGGTTATTTCTATTTCTAGTGTTTTAGAAGAAGTAATTTACTCTGAAAATAGAATAGGAGTTGTTTGAGGGTTAAGAGCCCAGGCAGGCAGGCCAAGGGCCCCTGACGCGCGTCCTGCTCCGGGAGCCCTCCGTGTCCTCCCGACACAGCCGCTTGCGCCGCCCTGAGGGGCAGGTTTGGTCTCCTGGTGCCAGGACAGCGCATGGGAAGCAGGAAGGATCGGAGAGTTCGGGCAGCAAAGGCTTTCTGAGCCGCCTGTCCTGGCGCCCTAGTAGTAAAATGGCATCACCCTGTCACGGAACACTGGCCACAAGGCAGGTGCTTCTCCACGCTTTCCCCGTGCACTTCCTGAACCCGTTGACCGTGCTCAGAGGAGGCATGTTGGTCCAGCCTGTGCCCTTAACCTCCAGAGGGCCTTCTGGTCCCTGCAGCCATCCTCAAGAGTCACAGGGAGCCGCGGCACCCACCTTGGTGGGCTGGCCCGGCCCCAGGGCTATGCTGGGGACTGGGCCTCCTGCTTCGCTCCCCTGCACGAGGAGAGAAGGGCTCACACCGCCCCGGGAGCGTCCGCAGAAGTGGCAGGCACGCCGCCGACACCGGGCCCTGGCCAGGAGCCTCCCAGCTCACCGGCAGCCCCCTCGGGAGTCCCTCCCGGCACATTGGCCAACTGCTTGTCTTGGACTTTTTCTCCTGCTCAGGAACAAATGGGAATTCTGATTATTTTTTTTAAGAATGGAGAAAAGATGACATAGTTCTTTATTTTTCTCTGCATTTCCCAGGGGCGGGGGAAGAATGGGGTTGGGAGGGTTACGGGTTGAGAAATTCCCAGTGATGCGTCTGAGGCTGGCAGTGACGCGCTGTGCTGTGCCGCGTGGGCCGAGGGCCGTCCGGGCTGGCATGGCCCTAATCTATGATCTCACTGCATTCCAGGTTGTCTAGCTCGTTCTGCATGTGGTCGATGTATTGATTGATCTCCTTCACCCGCCTGCGGTTCCTCGTGATCTCATCCTTGTGGATCTGAGGGCGAAACCAAAGCCCGAGGTCCTGAAGTCAGAGGACTCGCTCATGTCCTCTAACTGAGTCCAATTTGGGGAAAAGGAAATCGTTCTTTGAAATTTGCATAGTTACGGCCACATTCACTTTAAAGCCTCCAGGTTCTGTGTATCTGTGTCTGTGAGGCAGGAGTTAGGATGGGTTAGCAGGTGGGCTGTAAAATCTGAGGGGGCACACACAGTGTTCAGTGTGGAATTCTACCATTCTCAGTTCTACGTTATTTCTTACTGCAAAGAGCGTCTGCTACAGAGGACAGAGTTTCCACCCCGGCCGGTGGCTAGAGAAGTGGGCAACACGCGTTCACTCACCGTGTCCACTAGGTGTGAGCACCAAGAGTTTGTCCGCGTCACCAGCTCATCCTCTCGATTGTCGATCTTCAGGAGGTGGAGGTCGTGCGAGGTCCCGACAGCATTAACAATCGTGTCTTTGTCGACAAAAAGCTGGTGAGCGAGAAAGGTCAAAGGAGCATGTCTTGTTAATGTCCTCCCACCCCCACGCAAGCACAAAAAGGGATGGAGAGAAAAACAGCTGAGCGTCACCTGGCTGGTGGAGGAGAGCCCACCTTCGTGTCACAGCCCATCTTCCGGGGACAGCACGTCCTGGACCTGAGCCATGGCGAGTGCTAGGGGGAAAGGGCCCACCCACCGTGGCGTTGACTTTGCAATACTAGTTGGGAGTGTGTTTTCTTCAGGCAGCCTCACTCGGGATGTCTCCTCTCACAGTGGCTCTCTCTCGCTGGCCCCCAAGTCCCACTTGCCTGCGACCAGCTGGCCGGATGAGACGTGTAAGTCTGGCTGAGGGTCTCCAGGCTGCTCTGAGGACAGAGGGCCCTGTAAATCGATGGCTGCGTGCCCCACGCCGTCTCTCCATTGCCCCTCACGTTAACCAGATTGAACCTTGGGTTACACTTGGGGGCTCCTGCCTTCTTGTTCTGACCTTGTTTTCTGCCTTGTAAAAAGCTGTTGAAGGGGTGGGGCGGGGGGCGCCTGGGTGGCTCAGTTGGTTGAGCATCCAACTCTGGCTCAGGTCATGATCTCGCAATTCATGGGTCTGAGCCCCGAGTCGGGCTCTGTGCTAACAGCTTGGAGCCTGGAGCTGCTTCGGATTCTGCATCTCCTTCTCTGTGTGTCCCTCCCCCCGCTCATGCTCTCGCTCTGTGTCTCATGAAAAACGTTTACAAAAAGAAAAAAAAACATGCTGAAAATGACCGCCCTCTGCCAGGCCTGGGCCGGTGCTAGTGACCACACTGTGGCTGTCGTTGAAAATCAGGTGGACTCATTCCCCAGAGTGGGGAGAGGCTGCGAAGCCTTAGTGATAAGTTGCCACCACTTTGAAGGACCGTGTTTTGTGTAAGGCAGAGGACCTGAATGTTTTACGTTGTAGAGGGGACTGCAAGCAGATAAATACTTGTTTTTTTCTGTAATCTAGTAGTGGTTAACTTAATAATCTCTAAGATATGTTCTATGGAATCTTGAGATAAAAAAATTATTTTCTTTGGTCAAATGGTTAGGAAAGGCTTGCACACCCTAGGCCCCTCCTGGAATTTCACAGAGCACTAAACATTTTTCCAGAGAAGGCTCTGGAAAGTACCAACCCTTTTAACTTTGTCTCTCTTGGTTTGCCAGTTTATTTGGCCAAAGGCTTCTTGTCAGAGTAATGCCTATGAATACTTTGTGGGATGGTGGTTTTCCATGGAATCCCATGTGGAAAAGCCAGGCTGGCTGAGACAGGGAACGGGCACCTGGGGGACCGGCTAGCACGGCCACATGGGAGAAATGACAACAATGTACTAAGACCTTCCTCTGTGCATAGAAGCTGCCAGGCCAGACTCCGGGAAGGGCTCAAAGATGTGTACAACCTGCCGGCCTGTCCTGGAGTGGGCCCTGGGGATCTAGAAGTAGCCACAGCCACAGCCACTCGTCACACTAAGGTCCTGGTTGTTTTGAAAAATGAGTCAGGGGCGCCTGGGTGGCTCAGTCTGTTAAGCTTCCAACCTCAACCCAGGTCATGATCTCACGGTTCATGAGTTCAAACCCCTCAAGGAGCCCCTTGTCTGCCCACCCCCTGCTCCCCTGCTTGTGCTCTCTGAAAATAAACAAACTTTATAAAAAAAAAAAGAAAAAGAAAAAAAGAAAAGAGAAGAAAAGAAAAAAAGGGTCATAGCAGGTCTCTAGGCCAGGCGGAGACGTCATCCCCTCCACCCTCTGAACTTGAATGTGTAGAATACAGCTTCGGAAGCGGTGGAAGTAAAGTCTGCTTAGAAACAGATGAAGTTAGGGGCGCCTGGGTGGCTCAGTTGGTTAAGCGTCCGACTTCAGCTCAAGTCATGATCTCACACTCTGAGTTCGAGCCCCGCTTCGGATTCTGCTGTCTCCCTCTCTGCCCTTCCCCCACTCATGCTTTATCTCTCTCTGTCTTGAATGAGATGAATGAATAAATGAATAAACTTTAAAAAAAAAGAAACAACAAAGTTAGAACTTGTCATGAAGAACTGTGGATTTATATGATACAAATTAAAGGAATCTGGTTTTTATTTTTTATTTTTATTTTTTTTAAAATATTTTTATTTATTTTTAGGAGAGAGAGAGAGAGACAGTGTGAGCAGGGGAGGGTCAGAGAGAGAGGGAGACACAGACTCTGAAATAGGCTCTAGGCTCTGAGCTGGCAGTCAGCACAGAGCCCGACACGGGGCTTGAACCCATGAACCGTGAGATCATGACCTAAGTGAAAGTCGGACGCTTAACTGACTAAGCCACCCAGGCGCCCCGAGGAATCTGGTTTTTAAAAAATTTCTTTTGCTTATTTATTTTTTGAGAGACAGAGCATGAGAGGGGGAGGGGCAGAGAGTGAGGGAGACAGAATCAGAAGCAGGTTCCAGGCTCCGAGCTGTCAGCACAGAGCCTGATGTGGGGCTCGAACCCCCGAACCATGAGATCATGACCTGAGCTGAAGTCAGATGCTTAACCGACTGAGCCACCCAGGTACCCCCAATGGAATCTGGTGTAAAGAAAGGATTTTAAAATGCAAGTTGCAGGGCTCCTGACTGGCTCAGTCAGTTGAGGGTCCAACTCTTGATTTCGGCTCAGGTCAGGACCTTGCAGTTCATGAATTTGAGGCCCGCATCAGGCTGTGTGCTGACACTGTGGAGCCTGCTTGGGATTCACTCTCCCTCTCTCTGCTCCTCCCCTGCTTGTGCTCTTCTGCGTTCGCGCATGCTCTCTCTTTTCCAAGATAAATAAACCAACATTAAAATATTTAAAATGCAAGTTGCAAGTTGTTTCTGGACCTCGGCTGCCCTGGAATGGCGAGAGCGACGGCTATATCAGTTTGCCCTCTCAGAATACTTGTTATGGGTAGAGTATTCCAGATTCCCCTCCCGTTTCTGCTGGTCATAAGCACTGACATAGAGGCAGGGGTGTTTAGAGTCTCTGAGGCCCTAACATCGCAGCTAGACACCCACACGGCTGTTCTGAGCACCCCGGGAGCGAGTCTGCCCTCCCTCTGCCCCCTAAACGCGGCAGTGGCCTGTTGCAGCACGAGGCTGACTGCCCTCGGCCCAGAGGGGGGCGGTGGCCTGCTTGCGGCCACCCTGACCCCGCCAGGGCAGCTGTGGCTCTAGCGCCCCTCCCACCCCCCCCCTCCAGGCTAGCTCCTTGATCACACATGCGCCTTCTGCCTTTCCTTCCAAAGCAGTGAAGGACTTCAAAAGACAGATTTGGCCTGAACTACGGCATGAGCTGATCACAATCACTCACCTGAATGAGCAGAGTTTTAAAGAGATAAACATCATCAAGGGTGGGACTTTTAATCATGATATGCTCCCTGATAACGAGATAAGAGAAACCAGATTTTTTTCTTCTGCACAGCCCTGTCTTGCTACAGGCTCTGAGTCAAACTGCCTGTGTTCAGATCAACTCTATCACTTATCTGCTGCTGCGTGTCTTTGGGCAGGTTACTCTCATCTCTGCCTCAGTTTTCTTATCTGTAAAAGGGAACCATAATGGTACCTATGTTACTGTGTTGATGTGAAGATTAAAAGAGCAAATACCTTGTCTGGTGCTTCTGAAGACACTGGCCCTCGGGAGGCCCTCGGCAAATGTTAGCTATTTGTTGTTATTACTTTTTACAGTCAGGGCCGCCTCCCCCCTCCCCCCCCCCCCCCCGAGAACAACATGCCACGTTTTGTTGCTTAAGTATAAGGAGACTTAAGCCACACTGTAAGGTCCTGGTGACGTCTCTCACTGCGAGGGCAGACGTCCCCGGAAGGACAGAGCTCACCCTGGCTCACGGAGCGCAGAGTGTCCAGTGGGCTCTGCTGGCTGCCCCCGTGAGGCCTCGAGATCCCTGGCCGCAAGCCCAAGGCAGAGCCCCACTGCCCGAGTTCTGGGGCCGTGGGCAAACCCAGAACACCAGCTTGTAGTCCCCGGCGAGGGGCACAGGCCCTGCATCTCTCGGGCTAGTTTGAATCCACTCTGGTCCTCACAAGTGCTGTTACCTTGGGCAGTTTACCAAACGGCTCTGTGACGCTGCCTCCCCCAATGTTCCCCTCTGTAAACTGCCAGTGATGAGCGTCTGTAGGGTGTTTGGGGGAGAGAAATGGGATCCCAGATGAGCGTCGGGCGTCAACACCGGGGCAGCACGAGCCTGCGGTGAGTGGAGCTCTGTGTTGCCAGTCGCCGTGCTCGGCAGGTACCGAGCGTTCCTGGAGCCCCAAGAAACAGGTGTCGCACGACGCCAGGAAGAGTCCTCCCAGCAGAGGAGAGGCCTAGCCGCTGGAAGCACCAGTCCAGCCTGCTCGTCTGCCACTGAGGTTCGGGGCCCATCTTTTTCTGTGTGTCCCAGTCACTGGGGAGGGATGACACCCACTAGCTGTCACAGACCTGGGAGCCATGCCCTGAGGGAACTCCATGACCCCGCGACGGCCCATCTGAGGGACAGCACAGTGGGCTCTTGGGCAGCCTTATTTCAGGGAGATGACATCGCCTGTGTCTGCTCAACAACAGCACTTGGCAGGAGTTTGGGGAGGGTGGCTGGTGCTGGGTGTCCATCTCTGCCCTGGACGGAGGCTGTGGGGTGGGGACTGCCATCTCTGTGCCTGCGGGGTTAGCCAGCACTGACAGAGCGGGGCTCGGAGAGCTCCTGGCACTCGGGCTGAGCTGCGGCAGCCAGGCGGGCGCCCTCGCTGGCACCGGGGAGGCACGTGGTGGTGAAGAGGCCGCCCCGCCTTCCCCGCGAGCCCGTGTGTACTGTGGGTGGTCACAGACGCCAACCGACACAGGACACAGGCGCGGAAGCCTGAAATTGTAACGCGGGCTCTGACGACCAGCGGGGCGCGTGACAGAGAGACGGTGAAGTGTTCACTCCTGGGAAGTGACGGGGGAAGGCCCCTCCAAGGAGACCCCAACAAGGACGAGCCAGACACCCGGACACCTGACGGAAGGGCATGTCTGCTAGGCGGAATGTCAAAGGAAAGGAGCTAGCGGGGAGCGAGGGGGCGGGGGAGGCGGCCACTGAGTATGCGGGCCAGGCATGAGGGGCTGGTGCGCTACAGTCAAGTGCTCACGCCTAGGGCCACGGGAGGCCATTAGAGCCTGTTGTGCAAAGGCACAAAATGATGTAGTTTGGGTTTTCCAAGGCTCTCTGGCGGCTGCCAGCCTGTAGGAGGGCAGCGAGGAGGCCAGTGGTCCCGGCGAAAGACAACGTGGCTTGACTGGGTGGTAAGTGGAGATGAGAGGGAGAAGCCCCACCACTGGACCCCCATGCGGGGGACCCAGGGAGCCTCCTAGGTGAGCAGACTCACGAGATCAGGCTGACGGCTGATCCGAACAACTCATCACCGGAAGTGCTGGTGGGGGTGGGAGGGGCAACATGCCGGATCAGAAATGGTGCCTGGGCCTTTCCAACACCCTGGTAGTGCTGCCCCTCAGATACTCAAGGGTTAGGAAGACCTGCGGGGGAAATCTCAGCACTTAACCTCTATCTGCAACTGCCTCTCTTGGAAACGGCCAGAAGCCCCACAGACATGACCTTTTGGAAACCAACCTGTTGAAATTACTTCATTATCATGAGCTCCTCTCTAGTTGGGCCCCACTGAGTACCCAAAGGAAGTTCTATTTGTCAGCCTATTTCATCTGCCAACCACCCTACTGAGGGCAGTATTGTCCCTTTTACAGGTGGGGAAACTGAGGCTCTGGGAGGCTCTCAGGCTTACCAGAGCCACAGAGCTGGTCTCAATGGATCTATGGGTCTCCTGGGCCGTCAGCCTCCGGGCCTTAGCCCCGCCCACCACCGTCACTGGGCGGGCCCCCACAGGGCCCGAGCCCCGCCCACCGCAGCCACAGCCCCGCCCACAGAGCTCACAGCGCGCGCGTCCTCCGGCAGGTCCTCGTCCAGCTCCCCCTTCAGTATCTTCTCGAGGGTATTGATGGCGATCTCCAGAAGCTTCTCGTGGTGGTGGTTCTCCAGGTCCCGGCACTGAGCCATCGTGCAGCCAAGTTAAGCAAAGGCCGGGGATCGGCGCAGACCCCGCGCGTCCTGATCCTCAGGCCCTCCAGCCGCGGTCTGCAGACCCTGAGAGGGCGGGGCCGTTTCCCCCAGACAAGAATAGGCTGTGAAGGGTGAAGGGCATACCTGGAGGTGCCAGTGCGTCAGCTCTTTCACAGCCGTGGTACACATGCGCGGAATCCCAGGGCCGCCCTGATCCCCCTGCGCCCCCTCAACCCTCCCACACCTGCTCATCACTGACCCTTGGCGGGGGTCCTCGCACAGCCTCTCCACCCAACACCTCTCTCCCTCCCACCGCCTCCCGACTGGACAGCAAACAAAGACCTGGTCTTCCCGCTCTAGCCTTTGCCCTGCACAGCAGCCAGCATGCTCTTCAACGTGGGTAGGCTGGCCCTCATCCCTCCCGTGCTATAAAGGCCCCATCTTGGAACTGGGTCTCTGTGACCCATCCTCAGGGCCTTTGCACAGGCTGCCTCTGCTGTCTGGAACGTCCTCCCCACTTTTCTGCCTTGTCCCTCTGGCCCACATTTAGGTCCTCAGCGGGCCTTCCCTCGGGGAGGCTCCTGGCCCTGATCTCTGCGTGCGCTGCTCCCTCTGTAACTCTGTCTCCTTGCATGACTGCGGACCCAGGAAGGTAGGACCAGGAGATTACTTCTGGGGTAGAGCATAGTAGTTTGTCCCCTGCACGGCAGGGCCCTGAAGTCAGGTGGCAGAAGGGTTGGTCATGCCCTAAATGCCCCCACCCTGACATTTAACCTGCCCGTCTCACTCTACATGATTTGTCAGGGTCTGCGACACAGGAAGCAAGCGGGGACTCTGGGGTTTGGTCTCTCTGTGAACATCACTCCTTTGAGAACAAATAGGCCAGGCCTTACCCTGCAGTCGACGAGGCCCCACCTAGCAACCCTGGTAGGCATCCAAACCTTTACCCTAACAAGGCACCATTGTTCTGAGAGACGGGAAACTCCCTCAGACCCTGTGGAACATTCTTTGAACATTCCAAGTAGTTGCCAAATCTCCATCTTTTGAAGGTGAGCTTTTTCCTTGGTGAAAGACTGTAGGATTTCCATTCTTCTAATCTTAAAGGTGGAGATTCCCACTATGGGACCCTGTGATGGGCTGGCTATCATCTTGGTGCACGTATAGACCTTTCTGTACATCAAACTGGTGTTTGCATTGGTGGCAGTGGGAGGGGGTAGGTGTGACCCTACAGGTGGCTACGTAGAAGGGGGCTACACTTATCTGCATCCTGCTTAGTTGATGAAAAAGCTTTACCCTTCTTTGCCTTTTGTTTAAAATCCAGGTGCTGGGTTGCCTCGGTGGCTCAGTCTGTTAAGTGTCCAACTTCGGCTCAGGTCACGTTCTCACAGTTTGTGGGTTTGAACCTGCATCAGGCTCTGTGCTGACAGCCTGGAGCCTGCTTTGGATTCTGGGTCCCGCTCTCTCAGTGCCCCTGCCCTGCTCATGCACTGTCTTTTTTTGTCTCTCAAAAATAATTACATGCTAAAAAATAATAAAATTTTTAAAATGCAGGTGCTTCTCCCCTGGTTCCCCTCCCTGGAGGCGGTGGGAGCCCAAGTGGGGGCCAGGATAACTCCATGAGCTGGTATCGTCTCCCCATGGAGGGTCATCGGGAAAGGATATAGACTTTGGACATTTTCAATAAAGAGCGCGACCAAGTCGGTGATGTTCCTTTCAAACATGTTTATAGTCTCCTGGAAATGATAAAGAGCACAGTGAACATGAATATTTAGACATGAACTCGACTGACCTAGCATCAGAGCAAAAGTCGCTCCTTAGAACTTAGCAGGTGCCTGCTTTAATCACAGACCTTCAGCTTAAAGCCAACCACCTTGACCTTCTCAGGTAGATGCCCCTGAACTGGCCCTCTCTCCTGACCTCTTTCCCAAAGCTGCGTTACTCTCCAGCCATTTCACCTCACTCACACACACCCACCCTCCTTCCGACGAAGGTTTAATGCAAACCTTCCTCCAGGCCTCTGCATGTGCTGGTCCCGTTGCCAGGAATACTCGTCCCGGAACCCCCACAACCCCCATGTACATGCATAGAGCAAACCCCCTTCCTCTGGGGTTCTCGATGGTATCTGCCCATCACTTGCAGAGAAACAGGGGAGAGAGTTGCTGAGAGACTGCCTGGATCAGTATCCCAGTGCTGTGTATAATATCCTTGGGGCTCAACACCCTCATCTATGAAACGGGTTTCCTTTGTAGTCCCTGTCTCACAGAGTTGTGAAGTTTAAATGTGTTACTTCACACACAATGCCTTGCCAGGTGCCTCCGTGATGCTGGCTGCTGCCCCAGGCCCGTCACCATCAGTGTGGCCTTCCACCTCTCTCCGAGGCACCCTGCTTCGCTGCGCTCCAGTGCTTAGCTGGGCACTCAGGGCCGAAATGGGACTTGAGTGAGGGGGCAGCAGAAGAGGTGATGGTGAGGCCTGCGCCCGTGAGCCCCCAGGCTGGGTCATGCCCCTGATCTAGCACAGAGTCCTGGGGCTACAGGGTGGGCCAGGGGCCCTGGGAATCTACAGGAGTCGGACAAGCTAATTATACATGTTTCAAACGTGTGTGCAAACACTGTTGTAACAAATAAAAATGGGAGCTTTTTGGCTGCTGGTAACACAAGTGTGACTGGCCAGGTACAGATCCGGGGACTTTGGGGACTCTGGAAAGGGGGTCTCCCTGCACGAGGAGGCTGGGAGCTGCTGCCTATGCCTCCCCTCCTGCTCCCAAGTGGCTTTCTGGCTTTCTGCAGTCAGTGCTTGAGTACTCCCCAGCGGGAGCGGGCGCAGCTGCCGTGTGACTGGATGGGGAGGTCTGTCCCTGTCTGAGGTGTCACTTGACACGTGAGGAATCGATTAGGCGATTAGGCGCTATCTCTTGGCCCAGCCCTGGCAGCATCCAAGGAGGTTCAATTCATCACAGTGCTTCAGCCTCCCGGCCTCGGCCGCCTCGTGAACACACTGCACTCTGGCTGCTAAGGGATTTCAGAGAGCAGCTCTTTGCACTTGGCGGCTCCGTGCTGCACCACAGGCCCGGAGATGCGGCAAATGCGCGCTGCAATGCGGAGGAGGCTTTGTTTCGTCAAGGGTGGGGGCCTACTTGGTCTTTCAAGCACCCAATTGGATCCTTGGATCTAATAATAGAAAACAACAACCTCTCCCTGCTGAGGCTCTGGGTTCTTCCAGAATAGGGGGTACATTCCAGAGGAATGAGCTCACCTCTCATGCAGGGCGTGAGAGTCCATTGCAATCTAAGTGACTGAAATATATTAAAAGCAAACCCAGGACGGATGAGCAAAGAAAGCTTCAGCCTGCCATGCTGAGCCGCACCACAGAGCAGCTCCTGGGATGGCACCGGCTACAATACAGTCTGGGGGCACCTGAGTATCTCAGCAGGTGAAGCCTCTGACTTCGGCACGATCTCACCATTGGTGAGTCCGAGCCCACATCGGGCTCTGTGCTATTAGCGCAGAGCCCGCTGTAGCTCCTCTGTCTCCTTTTCTCTCTGCCCCTCACTTGTTCATGCTCTCTCTCTCTCTCGAAAATAAAACGAACACTTACAAACTATTTATGAAAAAGAAATAAAGTAAAATACAGCTTTGCCGCCGAATCACTGCGTTCTTGCAAAGGAGACTGGCAGGGCACGATCACGTCACACCTGTGCCCGGGGGCTTGGCCTTACCTCCAGCTGCTCTACCAACTGCATCTCCAGCGTCATGAGCACGTTGAACAGCTCACTGACGTCCTGGCTGTATTCCGCTATCTTCATCTCGAAGCTGCTCAGTTCGGACTCATCTCGAATGGCGTTTAAATTCTGGAAACAAAAGCCTTGGCTTTAGGAATCCACAACTAAGTGTAATTAGTTAATGACAGGCGACAATTGCTTTTGTGGGTAAGAACATGGACGCTGGGGTTGGCCTGTCCAAGTTCAAGTGTCAGCTCTGCCATTTGTCAGCTTCATGAGCTTGTAGAAGCTACTTTCCCTCCCCATGCCCCGAGGCAGATAAAGCAGATGTCAGCACTAGTTAGTGAGGGCTCAGTCCATGTTAGCACCAGTTTTCATTAGAGGTGGCTGGGCTGGGTGGAAGGAGCAATGGCTTCAAGTCAGGTGAACCTGAATTTGAATCCTGTCTGGGTCACTTATTAGCAGTGTGGCCTTGGGTGAGCCACCTCCACTCTCTAAGGTTCAGTTTCCTTATGTAAAGGGGGACAGAAGTGTGTGTCACGAAGTGGTGGGGATTAAGCGGTGTACAGCAAATCTTGGCTCACAGCGGGGCCTCGGCTAACAGAGTCTCCAATAAACAGCCCACGGCAGGTGCAGGTAGAGAGAGACATGGGAAGGGGTTGCCGGGGTAGACAGATGCTAGGCCATTTGGAAGGAGAGGGGTCTCACGGGCTGGAGAGCACTGTGGGGTCCCAGCCTGGCACTGAATCCCAGACATTCACTAACAAAGGTCCTGCAGATGTGGCCACCAGGCCGCCAACTTGTTTCTCTTGATACATGGTATTATTATTTTTTAATGTTTATTTATTTTTGAGAACAAGAGCGAACAGGGGAGGGCCGGGGGCAGGGGGGGACACAGGATCCGAAGCAGGCTCCAGGCTCTGCACAGACAGCTCGAACTCACAAACCCATGACATCATGACTAGAGCTGAAATCGGGCGCTTAGCCAGCTCAGCCACCCAGGTGCCCCGATATATATGGTATTAGTTGGGAAGGAGGAATGATTCAATGTGATGAATGATATTTATAATAATGGCTACCCCATCTGGAGAAAAATCAGGTTCAATCCCTACCTCGAACCTTACATGAAAACAAATTTCCCACAGAGGGAAGATTTAAACATACAAAGTGAAGCCATACAGTCCTAGAAGGAAAAATAGATGGGTTTTAATAAATAATCTGAGAGTGGTGAAGTCCTTTCTAAGTATAACCAGAAAAAAGACTGATAAATTGTACTACATAAAATGTTTAGAAATTCTGAATAGCAAAACACTATAGACAAAAAAACGACAAGATAAACAACAAGGCAGGAAACATATTTGCAACTGATTTCAAGGACACAGAGCTAATTTCTCAATCTATAAAGAGTTCCTACAAAGTAATGATTTGTGTTTAAAGAAAAAGCTATAGATCCAAAAACCAAACAGAAAAAATGGGTTAGGGCATATTATAAGAGCAAAGAGTTCACAGAATAAGAAATTAAAATGTTTAGGGGCACCTGGGTAGCTCAGTTGGTTAAGTGTCCAACTCATGATTTCAGCTCAGGTCGTGATCTCACGATTCGTGAGTTCGAGCCCCGTGTCGGGCTCTGTGCTGGCAGTGTGGAGCCTGCTTGGAATTCTCTCTCCTCCTCCTCTCTTTCTCTCTCAAAATAAATAAATAAACGGGGCGCCTGGGTGGCTCAGTCGGTTGAGCGTCCGACTTCCGCTCAAGTCATAATCCCACAGTTCGTGGGTTTCAGCCCCGCGTTGGGCTCTGTGCTGACAGCTGGCTCAGAGCCTGGAGCCTGCTTCGGATTCTGTATCTCCCTCCCCTGCTCATGCTGTGTCTCTATCAGAAATAAATAAAACATTAAAAAAAATTTTTTTAAGCCCAAAATAAATAAATAAACTAAAAAAATAAATACAAATGTCTATAAAACACGTGATGCTTATCCTCACTGAAGGGAAAATAAACACATGCTCCAAGTGTGCCAGAGTGGCAGAGACAAGGAGGCTTGAGAACACCGGGCTCACAAGGGGCAGGCAGGGTGGCAGAAGATACAGCTTCCGCAGAGTGCAGCTGAGCAGCAATGGGTGAGAGGAGCCAATACTGGTTCTACCCCCTAGGACTTCATCTTACAGATCAAACTCTCACCAACTCACCCACTGCAACACTGCTTGAAAGAGCAAAAGAACAGAAAAACCCGAATTGTCCGTCAACAGGCCCGGGTTAATCAATCACGGTTCGTCCGTGCAATGGGAGGTTTTACAACTATGAAAAAAGGAAGCGACTGGAGAGTTTTGGAAGGATCTCTAAGCTGCATAGATGACAAAGCAAAGTGCAGAACAGAGCGTGGTACGCTTTCATCACACACACACACACACACACACACACACACACACACGGAGGCAGACTGCGCACCGCACCCGCGTCTACATTTGTCATTCCGTGCCCCTGCTTGCAACGCATGACCTATCCAGTGACTCCAACTGCACAGACTGCCCGTCACAACTTCGCGCCTGCTCTGCTCCCCACTGGTCCCCCCTACGGTTCTGGGGGGCGGTTACCTCCATTTCTCTACTGAGGAAACGGAGTCTAGCAGAGGGTCACCAGCAAGGGGTCCACTGGAGCATTCTGGCCACCTGCCGAGCTCAAGCCACGCCCCGCTAGGCAGCAGGAGGGGGCGCTGAAGGAGCCCTGGCCTAGTGGGCGTGGGGACAGGTATAGGACAAGCTTAGAGAGGTCCTGTGAGGAAAGATAACGGTGGCCTCAGGCCCGCGGGGTCCTGTGACCTTCCAAGACAGCGGGCTCAACTTGGGCTGGGCGCTGGAGGCACCCGGGGAGCTCTGGAAAGTCCCGGGGCTGGGCCGCACCCCCTGAGCTGGGGTGTGGGGCCCCTGCGGACTCCGGTGTGCGGGCTGCATGAAAGCGCTGCTCTGGGCTCCAGGAGAGGAGCACTCAGGGAAGTCCGCTCAGGCAGGCGGCCTCTGAGGGCGTCGCCGTTACGGGGGCCGTGGGGACCGGCGCCTCAGAAGCCGGGGAGGCCAGCCTGCTCCGAAGACCTACACCCCAACACTAGGAGGTCAGGCTTGGCGGCAGCAGGAGTATGGCACTGGCGGTAGCCCGGCCCAGGTCCTGTTCTCTGGAGGCACGTGTGGCTGTGGGGGCAGGGCCCAGGCCTGGGAGGAGTGGGCTGGCTGGCGTCCAGGCCTCCCAAGTCCAGCGGCTATAGGCACCAGATAGGAAATGTCAGGGAGGGGGCTCAGTCGATTAAGCACCTGACTTCGGCTCAGGTCATGATCTCATGGTTCGTGGGTTCGAGCCCCGCGTCGGGCTCTGTGCTGACAGCTCAGAGCCTGGAGCCTGTTTCAGATTCTGTGTCTCCCTCGCTCTCTGCCCATCCCTCACTCACATTCTGTCTCTGTCAAGAATAAATCAAGATTTAAAAAAGAAGAAGAAAAACAAACCTCAGGGAGGATGTGCCAGACAGGGTCCGTGAGGACTGGAAACGTGGCCTGTCCAGAGGGGACAGCCGCCACTGAGGCCCTGCTGACAAGGGCCTCCAGAGAGGCTGGCAACCACAATTTTTCTGTGAAACCTTCCCATTTTTAACGTCAGCAGGATGTTCAGAACGTTTTAAGATCCTATGCAGGCCAAATAAAGCACGTGTGTGAGCCAAACGTGTCCTCTGCTGACAGGCTGGAACCTCTGGGTGATGCAGTCACACGTCTCCCTGTAACCCGAGGGGGAGGGTCTGGAGGGTTAAATCGCACAGAGTGTGTGGACGTTGGTGAGGCCGATGAGACAAGAATGGGGGCTGGGGAGTGAGGAGGCCCGGGAAGCATATATCCAAACGTGCATTATCAGGGGATTTTGCCTGACCTTAAACTAAGAGTTCTCAACCCCGGGGAGCTTCATGGGTTCCTTGCAGCAGCTGACACTGCAGGCAAGTCCTCACATACTCAGTGTATGTGGACAGTTTTGGTTTTTTTAACGTTTATTTATGTTAATTTAATGCTTAACTGACTGAGCCACCCGGGCGCCCCTGTGGACAGTTTTTTGAGGAGAAAGAAAGTCCGTACCTTTTCTTCGGAGTCTCACAAAGATCTGTGATTTAGACCAAGAACCGGTCTTTAAAAATCATGCTAGGGGCGCCTGGGTGGCTTAGTCGGTTAAGTGTCCGACTTTCGCTTAGGTCATGATCTCGCGGTTCATGGGTTCAAGCCCCGCGTCGGGCTCTGTGCTGACTGCCAGCTCAGAGCCTGGAGCCTGTTTCAGTCTGTGACTCCCTCTCTCTCTGACCCTCCCCTGCTCACGCTGTCTCTCTCTCTCTCCTAGAAATAATAATTAAAAAAAAAAAGCTTAAATAAAAAAAAAAATCATGCTAACTAGGGGCACCTGGGTGGCACAGCGGGTGGAGCATCTGACTTGGGCTCAGGCCATATGATCTCTGAGGTTCGTGAGTTCCGGCTCCACATCAAGCTCGCTGCCATCAGTCAGCCTGTCAGCACAGAGCCCACTTTGGATCCATTGTCTCTCCTCTCTCTGCCCCTCCCCCACTTGCGCTCTCTCAAAAATAAACATTGAATAAAATAAAAATAATGCTAACCAAAAGAAACAAGTCCGACCAAGCACACAGGGCCGCTGCTCAGGCTGGGCCGAGTGGCCCGGGCACAGCAAGTCCTGAGCACCGCGGCCCACTCTCTCAGGTGGAATGCCCTTCCGCTGCCACCCCTGGCCCATTTCTCTTTGTCCTGTGAGCCTTGGCCTGAGTTAAGGTCCTTCCAGCCACTCTCAAAGGCTCCCTGGGCCCCCCTCCAGTACGGTACTGGCCACCACAGTGGGGAGGGCCTGTGGCTGCACCCCGCACCGGATGGGCGCTTGCGACGAGACGAGCCACGTCCAGCACGGGGCCGGCTTCCGAGAGCCGGACCCTGAGCGCGGGCACAGAAAATGTCTGCTAAATGAACGAATGAACAAAAGCAAAGTAGTAGCTCCTGACATTGCTAATAATAGGAGCGACAACACTGACACCATTGTTAACGGGAGCGATGACGCTGCCTTAAACCCCGGGGGTGATTTAGGTGAAGGAGACCCAGGGCGGCACCCTGGGCTCGGCTCTGGCATGGTGTCGGGGTTGTGGCCGGTGGCGCCGGCGGAAGGCTAAACCTTGGCTCTGCCACTGAGTTGTGTGGCTTCTGGCAGATGGGGACAGGGGTCGTGGGTCTTCGGGGTCATTAGAGGCAGAGGCTGTGCTGCCCCTCCAGCGGAGCCAGGCCTGTGGGTGGGGTCCGCATCTGGAACAGGAAGCAGGGCGGGGACCCGGCGGGGCAGAGCCTACCAGCAAGTGCTTCTCCTCGAACTTGGCAATCCTGTGTTTGCCCTGCTCCTGGTTTTCCTGGATGGCCTCCTGGACACACTCCTTGAAGGTGTCAAGCTCCACTTTGCGCTTCTCTTGCTGTTTCAAGCCGTATTCAAAAATGTTCAGGCAGATGATGACAAATTTGTCCTTGTAGGTGAGTGGCCGTTAAGGAAGCTGGCGGCCGCCTTGGGGGCAGGCTGCTGGGAGGATGCAGGTCGAGGGAGGTGGTAGCTCCTGGCCCAGGGCCGGGAGTTGAGATTTGGAGTCTGATGTGGTGCTGGGGCATCTCCCTCCCCAGCCTGAGGGACTGGCCTCGGGAAGGGAGCAGGGGCCTTGGGGGGATACTACAGAGCACGAGAGAGACAGGCTAAGAGCGGGCCCAGGGGCCGGGGAGGGGCTGAGAGTGGGGGGGGGACAGCCCCCGCCAGGGACCTAGGCAGGGTATGTTTGTCTCTGGTGCTATCTAGGGGGCACCTTGGTTGGGGGCCCGTCTTTGTGCTCAGCTGTTGCAGGGCTGCCTAGGGAGCCTGTGGACATCAGGGGACCATGGGCTTGAAGAAGACAGACCCAGGTTCAAGTTCTGGCTCTGCTGCTCCTTCTCTCTGGCAGGCCACCTCCCCTTCCTGGGCCTTGGCTTCCTCTCCCGCAGCGTGGCGTCCTTGAGGTCAGGCTGGCGCTGCAGCCCAGATGCGAGCCCCGGTCACCCAGCTGAGGGAGGGCAGAGCCAGGCCGGGAGCCTGGCTGTCTGGCCTAGAGCCCTGCTTGTCATCATCTGCTTCGCCTCACACCTTCTCCACCCCTCCCCCACCCTTTCTAAAACATTGAGTTTTTAAGAAAAAGTTTCTTTCTACCCAGGGATGGTGGCGCCATAGACAAACTCTGTGACTCGTTGCCAGTCTCAGTACCAACTCAGTCTATCGTGAGTCTAACCCGAATCCTTCAACTTATAGTTTAAGCCAAATGATTGGCCATCATGGCTTGGGCCATGACAAGTGTCAATCACATCCTCTGGGTTCCAGCCGACTGGGGGAAAGGGTGCCCGCTCTTAGCCCCACAGACAAGGGCTCAAATCCCAGCTTCTACTGCATGACCTTGGACAAGTCACCCTCTCCAAGTTTAGCTTCCCCAACTATAAAGTGGGATTAATATAAGAATAGTCCCCATCTGCCGGGCAGCTGGGAGATTATAAACACTGTATGCCAGCTCACAGCAGAAAACTAAATATAGATACTGGGGGTTAGTGCCGTAGACACACACTTCAGCTTTCCCTCTGTGACAACCTGGTGTGTCATGCACGGCGGTCCCCGTGCCATGCTGACCAGACACTGTACATCCCCTGAAATCTAGACGGTGTTTCCCCACACGGCTCAGCTGACCTGGTTCTCCACTGCCTCTGGGGTACATGGCTGTGAAGGAGGGGTTTTATCTTCCCCCATTTCACCAGAGAAGTGAAGGTGATGGAAGGATATGCCTGAAGGAGCTCGCTGACGCCGGGCAGGTGGGCCAGCTTGTTGCCCTCTGTGTCCTCGGCGTACATGCTGTCAAACAGGAAGGAGCCGTTCAGATGCTCGACGAACGCGGCCTGCAGTCAGAACCACGGCAGGGCTCAGGGGACCCGCTGACCCCCCTCACGGGCCCTGGCAAGGGCTCAGCAGGCAGGGCCCTGTGCTGGGCCCTGGGGTCAGTGGACACCGTGCAGAGGGTGGGGGAGGGCACGCAGTCCTTGGGCTTTAGCCCTGGAGGAGGACAGGGAAAGGCACGCCGGACCAAGGGCCTGGCACCTGCGGGGGTCCAGAGGCATCAACTGAAGGTTGCACGAGGCTCAGCGTGCCTGGAGGCAGGGGTGCGGGATGTGGGGCAGAGTGGGCCCAGGGCCGTGCCGGGGAAGGACTTCAACCTTCTGGCTGCCATGGAACTACCCAAGGCTTTTTAAGGAAAGGAGCTGCCCCCTCAGATTGTTTCCCCGGGGCCTTGTGCTGGAACCCAGCAGGCCGGCTAGGAGACAAGGCAGGGGACAGGGCGGGACAGGGCGTTGGCCTGTGGATGACGTCCATGCTCCGTCACAGCCAGGAGAGGCCACACGGCATGTGGCTTCCATCAACAGTGGTTTTTGGGGCCTGGGCCCTGCTGACTTTGATCCAAGGGGACCCGTAATGTGTGGCCGGCCTCCTGGAGCCAGGGCAGGGGGAGGGAGGCGGCGAGGCTCCTCCCAAAAGAGCATACCTTGTGCTCCTCCAGCTCCTCCCGCCGGGCCTGCTCTTCCTCCAGTCGGACCTGAATCAGGTGCTCTCGCTGCTTCAGCTCGTCAATGGCGTACTGGTACTTGATCTCTGCCAGCTCCTTCTGATGGGGGCATGGGAAGGGGCATTGTTACCAGGGCCTGTTTGGTCCTTCCCGGCCATGCCCGCCTCTGCCATCCAGTGGCCCCTCTAGCACGGGCAGGGGTGTGGACAGCCCCCCAGCGAAGGCTGTGTGGACAAGAACGGCTTGCTTCCTCGTGGCCTTCTACAAGTATCCTGAGTCTAAGGGAAATGAGGAGAAGGGCCAACAGGATGGGGGAAGGCAGCACAGGCAGGCCGACGGCCAGGGCCACGTACTGGGGCATGTGCACGCCCAGGGCAGAGGCGCGACGGGAGCCCGGTAAAGTGAGTTGCAGGATCCCAGGCCTGGTCACAAGGGCCTCGGACCTTGGCTCTGTGCCCTGCCACCTCCTGGCTCTCCTCCCAGCCATCCTGCTCATCGCCTCACACCCACCGGGCACTGCTGGGGCCTCTAGGGGTCAGTCCCCACCTTCTCGGCTCACTCGACCACACTCCAGGTATTTCACCTGAGCTAAGGTGTCAAGTACAAGCACGGCCGATTGCTCCATCCTTAGACAAGATGCGGGTCTTTACCTTCAGCCCAGACCCCATCTCTGAGAGCCAGACATGAGCTTCTGAAGCCCTCGTCCCCCCAGCCGCCTCAAGAACGCCGCACACTCACCATGCTCACCATGAGGTGAGCCAGCCAGCACCCAGGCCGGAGACCGGGAGACAGGCTGGCCCCTCGCCGCCTCTCCCCTATGCCAGTCTGTGCCAGCTCCTAATCCTGTCTCACCATCTTCTCTCTCCGGCCAGAACCCCTGCCTCAGCCACCTAGCCGGCCTCCCCCATGCACCCTGTCCCCTCACCTAGTCTGCCCGCTGCTCCCTAGCAAACAGCCACAGAAATCCCTGTGAAACACAAACCCAACCCTGTAGGTCCCTTGCTTACCCTGTATGACTTCCTCTTGGACGTAGGGTAATGACAAGCTCCTGCCATGGCCTGCAAGGCCCTGCCCGCCACCCTCTCTATCCAGCTCTCTGAGTGCCGGCCATCGGCCCCCTCATGGCGCTGCCTTCTGCCACAGGCCTTGGCACGTGCTCTGCCCTAACCCTACCCCTTCACCAGCCAACTCCACTCATCCTACGCTTGGAACCACCAGCCCCCATCTCATACACCTCCTGGTATTTTCATGTATCTGTGAGGTGATCTGTCTGTCTCCTTTCCCTTTGCGTGGGTGCCACAGAGGAAGGCAGGGGCTTCCTCGAGGTCTGTAGGATTCCAGATACTGAGCTTTCTTCCCACTGTCCTGTGCTGCCTGAAGCCCATCCTGTCTCACTCCTGCACGTGAGGTTAGCATAGGTATCATTGTAGTTCTGTGCCTTAACTTGGACCTTGGCTGCAAACAGCTTTCATTGCAGAGCTGAAATCCTTCTAAAGAACTGTTATTCATTCAGCTGCACAATTATATTGTTTTCTTACAGATTTATACTTTATTTTTAAAATAGTTTTTTAAATTCTTTAAAAAAATTTTTAATGTTTAATTTTTGAGAGAGAGAGAGAGAGACAGAGAGAGAGAGACAGAGCACGAGTAGGGGAGGGGCAGAGAGAGAGGGAGACACAGAATCTGAAGCGGGCGCCAGGCTCAGAGCCTGACACGGGGCTCAAACCCAAACCCTAACCCTAACCCTAACGCTAAGCTTAACCCTAACCCTAACAGAATTTAAAGCAGCCTCAGGCTCTGAGCTGTTAGCACAGAGCCCAACATGGGGCTCGAAACCACAAACCACAAGATCATGACCTAAGCCGAAGTTAGGAGCTTAACTGACTGAGCCACCCAGGTGCCCCCTTTTTTAAAATATTTTTTTAATGTTCATTTATTTTGAGAGGTGGGGGGTTGGGGGGGAGAGAGAGAGAGAGAGCAAGCAGGGGGGGACAGAGAGAGAAAGACTCTCAAGTGGGCTCTGTACTGTCAGCACGGAGCCTAATGTGGGGCTCAAACCCATGAACTGTTAGTTCATGACCTGAGCCAAAGTCAGATGCTTAACCAACTGAGCCACCCAGGTGCCCCAAATGTTTAAAAGTCTCTAGTATGTGAGCCCGCCTCTCTTCTCCATTCCACAGCCCTGCCCTCCCGCTCTCCCCCTCCCACCCCCTCACCCCACCGCATCCCCCATCTCTTCCCCTATAACCTCTGTCCCCCAGATCCCTGAACTGCTGACCACATCATGAATTCTGCTGAAAACTTCTCAGGGTCCCCCGCGGGCCTCCAACCAGAGAACCCTTAAACCCCAGCATGGCCCTGCTGACTGACCCCTGCCCACCTGCCTGTCTCCCCACGTCCCCACACAAAGGCCCTCAAGCTCATAACACCTGCCCAGTCCATGTGCTTTGTGGGGAACTGTCCTCTGTTCCTCAGGGCTGGATTGGGGGCAGGGCCAGCCTTCAGGCACAGTGCAGGGCTCCACTTAAAAGTGGTCTAATGACAACAGGGGGGGCCCTCAAGGACAGCTCCACAGAGCTGAGAGGCACCTCAAGAGCCTGCCCTTGGACCTCCGTCCTCCCACGGTCCCGCTGAGATGAGCGGCCCCCCAGCCATCCAGCACCCTGGCCGGAGACCCGGGGGACATTCTGGACCCTCCCCTGACCTGCATCGGGGCCCGGCTGTTCTGCTGCCCAGGCCCTACAGCACCAAGAGGCCAGGGGCTTGGGGCAGGCTGTGGCCGGCCTCAGGGCAGCCAGTAGTGTGGACAGGGGGGTTTTAGGTGCCCCTGCTTTGCAGAACTGTGCTCTTCAAACCTTTTGCTCATTATTTATCTTGATGCTTCTAGGCAAGTCTCTGAATCATGAAAGGAGCCTTTGTTTCCCTGCAGCACAATGGGGATGCCCAGACTGGGCTGTCTGCCCTTTATGGAAACTTCTGGGGACAGAGGAGAGAATGCCTGGGGAGGGGCTTTGGAACTGTGCAGTGGCAGAGGCTGTCCCCTGGTTCTATAACGTGCTTTGAAACATACCCCAACAGCTCTCTGGCCTATTCCAAGCATGTGAGCCCAGGTTGATTTTCAAACTCTTATCCACGTGAAAGACAAAACACTTGAGAGTATTAGAATCCGAGTCTCAGCTTTGGTAGTGTCATGGGAACCACAGAAAGCCGTGGTCCTCAGAGGGGCCCCTCTCTGACCTCACCCCATCTCTGTGGGCCCCCCAGGAAGGCACTGGCGACCAGAGGGCGCCACACTTGGAAGGTGGCACTGCCCACCTGGGCGCTGTGGCTCTGCTCCGTGGTGCAGGCTGGGCAGGGTCAGCATTCAGACCTGTGCACGAGTGCTCCCTGCTCCTGCTGGGCGCTCCCGGGTGCTCCCCATCACCCGTGCCCCCAAGCCCAGGCTCCCTACTCTCAGGAGAAGCACCAGCTTCCTGTGAGAAGGAGCAGACAGGTCAGTCTTCGGTCTCTGCAGCACCCAATGTGCAGGGACATTTGTTTCGGCCACCCAAGGTCCCCAGGTACTGGGCCAGGTTCTTTCCTTCCAGTGGGGAAAGGACCCAGAGAATGATCACAATGCAAAGAGCAAGAAGTGAGCAAAAGGGGGCAGCCCAGGCAGTGGACAGGGGAAGGGCCCTCCTTACTGGGCTCTGCCGCCAGGCTGCCTGCCCACCCACCACTGGCCATGAGCTCCCGGCGAGGTACCTCGCTGGTGCCAGCCCCCGGTTGGCAAGCTGAGGGCGAGTGCAGGCTCATTTCACAGGCTGCGGTGAAAGCGACGCCAATAGCAACGCGTGCGTGGCGGATAAGCACAGGACCGCAGCTAGCCGTCACCATGCTGACGCCTGCTCACGGCCGGCCCTCCCTTGGTCTCCCCAGCTTCTCCATCCAGAACGCCAGACAGTGCAGGGTGGCTGCACGCGGCCAGGAGGCAGCACATGGAGGGATCTGGCTGCCGTGAGCAGCCACAGAACGGCTGGCATGAGGGTCCTGCTGGGGTGGTGCCCACGTGGGCAGGTCAAAGGTGTCCGCTGGCAAAGGAGCTCCGCCTCCGCGCCTTTCTCCGCGCAGCCTGGAGGGCCCGAAGGCCGACTCACAGAGCTGGGACACCCAGAGAGGACACTTGCCATGTGGTCATCGATGCGCCGGAAGTCCAGGTACACGAGGTCAGGAAGGTAGGCACAGATGAACATCTTGTAATCCTCCGCCTCCGCGATGGGGTTCCCAGAGAGGCTGAGCGTCCGCAGGTCCTTGAACTGCCGCAGGTAGATGATCTGGGGGGGGGCGGGTGGAGGATAACCCACTTTCCTGGCTGCCGCAGAGCAGAAAGCCCCTCCGGTGGCCTCTCCCCTCGTCACTCTGCCTGTGCCTGCGGCCTGGCCACGACACCTTCAGCACTGGCTGGGGCGACAAGCGAGAAGCGGGCTGGGGCGGGGGGCCAGGCTGGACGGCTGCCTTCATCAGCAGACCTGAGTTCAAAGCCCAGCCCCGGGACCTTGGGCAAGTTGCACGACGGCTGTAAGCCTCCAGGTCCTCATCTGTAAGATGTGTGTAAGGATGCTATTACGTGTGTTATAGGTGCTCTAAGGACCAAAGGAAGCGAGCGACGAAAAGCAATGAGATGTGTGCCTCCCGCCTGCTCTGTAAATGGTGATGGTGCTGCTGTTGCTCCTGCTCATGGCTCAGAACAGGTGTGCCTTTTCACCGTGAACCCTGCGCAAGGGTCAGATCTCTTAGATGAAATGAAACCCACTTAGAGTTGCCCTTGGGTTGGCTGGATGACACTGGGACATTCGCTACCTGCCATTTATTCTTCCCATACTCTATTGTAGGAAAATGAGGAAAAGTCAACAAGGCAGCTACTGTTTCATCCGAGAGCATTTTCTGCACACCAGACGCCGCACTGTGCAAGAGGTGGCGGAGAAACCTAGCATGCTTTCCCCGAGGAATTCCTCTCCGTCGTCTGTTTGTGCAGCAACGTGATTAAGCACCACCGGGCCTCAGAGGCATAGGTGAGGCCTTGGGGGTACAGTGGAAACAAAGCTCATGTGGCCCCCACCCTTATGACAAGGTCACATTCTAGTGACACGGACAGAATGCTTGAAGGAGCAAATAACATCATTACTGTTTGGGGGTGGGGCCGGAAGAATATAGAGATGGGGCAGGAGAGGTCATAGCAGGGAGCCCTCCTTCAGTCAGGGGCCCCTGAGGTCTCTGAGAGCTGAGGGAGGCAGCCTTGGAAAGAGGCGAGGAGAGCGCCCCCTACCCCCAGCTCACTGCTGCAAACGTGTTCTGGGGGTGGGCAAGGGGGCATCAGCTTGCCTCCCCTCACATCACAAATGTCCTGGGCTGGCACTGGCTTCTTGTCACTTCATGTCTTGGCTATGGGTGTGTGTGCTGGGCACCCCCAAAAGGACCATATCTTGTTTGTTTCTGTAGCCTTGAGCTCAGGCCAAACGGCCTGTTTCCAGTAAGTAGGTCCTCACCTCAGCAGATGTTTGTGAAGCGAGCGCAGGGCTCAGGGAGAAGGAAAGTGTGGACTGGTAGCCACCGATGGGCTAAGCACGGTATTTAAACATGATCAAATCTCTGGTGGAATAATCTGGATTTCTGGCTTTTCTAGGAAAATGGGACCATCTTGAAGGCTAAGGCTGCATCCCCCCCACCACCACGGGGTCACAGACCCTCCTTCCTGACCCCCCAGCTACCACAGTGCCGTCTGATGCCCGGCTCCACTGTCTGCCCTGCAGGAGCGGCCGCTCCAGTGCCACCAGCTGCGACTACTCACGTTCATCATGTGGCTGATGTTGTTGTTGCCCAGCGACAGCACCTGCAGCTTGACGAGGCCATCCAGAGAGTCAATCTTGGAGATCCGGTTGTTGAACAAGCTCAGGTCCTCCAAGTTCACCAGGGTGTCCAGCCCCTCGATGGCCTCGATGTTGTTGAAGGACAGGTCTGGAAGGAAGAGGCCTGTAAGGGTCTACCGGATGGGGTTGCTCTGGGGCCCACTGGGGCTGCCTCTGCTCTGGGGGCCAGCACCAAGCTGTCAGGCTGGTAAGCGACTCACTGACAGCTTATGGTCTTCTAGAAGCTGTCACGGATTCTTTCCTGCCATCTCAAACTTTTTTTTTTTTTAATGTTTTATTTCTGAGAGAGAGAGAGACAGACAGACAGTGTGAGCAGGGGAGGGTCAGAGAGAAAGGGAGACCCAGAATCTGAAACAGGCTCCAGGCTCTGAGCTGGCTGTGAGCACAGAGCCTGACACGGGGCTCGAACCCACGAACCATGAGATCATGGCCTGAGCCGAAGTCGGACGCTTAACCAACTGAGCCACCCAGGTGCCCTCCCTGCCATCTCAAACTTATACCACCCTCTCCAGTTCTGCCCCCTGTCTTCCTGGCTGGACACATGTGGCCAAATACTCAGGTCTGTGCTCTGTTGGTGTTCCGGGATGGAAATGATGGAAATGTCCACAACGGTGCATCTCGGAGTAGGAGACGACAGTCTGAAGGGCCTCCTTCCCTCACACCTATGGACGTTTTAATGAAAATACCACCTGCTTGCTTAGACCTTCTCAGTTTATCAAGCACTTCTGAGTACATCTTCTGACAACAGCCCTGAGTGGCAGCTCGGCATTTCTCTCCCATTTGAGCATTGGGAAGCTGAAGCTCAGAAAGGCTCAGTGATCTGCCCGGAGCCACACAGCTGACCACGACCACGATGCCGCCAGAGTCCATGCAGGGCTCCTCCCCAGACACGCAGCAGTCCAGGACCTTCCAGCTACATCCCAGCTGACTCAGATCCTCCCAAACCCCGACCCCGACCCGCCAGGCCCTCTGTGGCCCAAGGTTCACAGCCCAGGGAATAAAACTGCTCCCCCCCACTGCCCCGCCCCAGGGTGTTTCAGGATCCGTTGGGGCTGGAGCTGCAACTCTGTCCTGGAACACCAAGGGCCCAGTGGCCCAAACTGGGGATTTTTCATGCACTGGGAAATATGCTCATGATAGCCGCATGCCATCACATTACAACAGTGACTTGGGAAGTCAGTGTGTCCACACCTGAATTTAGCCTCCTTGGTGTATCAGGAGACGCTCACCGGCTGACAGTTGAGACTAATGGTAACTTATCATCCCTTTCTCTTATAAGTGCACCATTTTATCCAATGCTCATAACATAGGCCTCATCGTCTGAGTTTGAGGGACCAGGAAGCCAAGATTCAGGGACCCTGGGGGTACATGGCCAAGATCACCCAGACACAAAGCAGCTGAGGTTCAGAGGTTCCAGGAACTGGTGTAGAGGCACATGGGCAGAGCTGGGGCTTGAACTGGAGTCTGCCAGATGCCAAGCCTGCCCGCTCCCCTCCCAACTGTGCAACCAGTTCTGTTCTTCGGGGGTGGGGCCCCGGCCCACTAGAACCGGCTGCGTGCTGGTAAATGTTTAACAGGGGGTTAGGGAGGTCAGGGTTTGGAAGAGGTGGGGAGGCCTTGAATTGCAGCGCTTGCCCATTTCAATGGGGTAAATCCTCTCATCATGGCCAATTTCAAGCTACCGGCCTGACATCTCTGAAGGCGCAGTGGGAGAGCCAGTCCTAGCTGGAGAGCTGATGTGACGGGCCACCAGCAGTGCTTCGCAAGAGGCGGGGGCTTGCTGCACAGCGGGAGACACCATCTCCCCCACCCCCTCCACCCCAGGGACCCAGATCTTCCTGGCTGTGGTTGGGTCCCTGGGTGACTAACGCTGTGACTGACAAAGGCCAGCTTCTCTCAGGGGGATAACCTGGCCTCTTTTTTTTTTTTTTTTTAATGTTTTATTTACTTCTAGGAGAGAGAGAGAGAGAGACAGCGTGAGCAGGGGAGGGTCAGAGAGAGAGGGAGTCACAGACTCTGAAACAGCCTCCAGGCTCTGAGCTGGCAGCCAGCACAGAGCCCGACGTGGGGCTCGAACCCACGAATCACAAGATCACGACCCAAGCGAAAGTCGGATGCCCAACCGACTAAGCCACCCAGGCGCCCCTAACCTAACTTCTTACCAGAAACGTCCCCTCTGCTCGCTCACCCCCGTAGCACGAAACCCTGGGTATCGCAGGAGTACTTCATGGAAACAAATGTGACACTTGTTTTATGTCTCAGGGACAGCTGGGCCTGGTAGCTCTCTCCTAAAAGTGTGGCATTCAGACAGCTGGTACCTGGCAGGCTTTCCAGAGCAGGCACGGCTCAGGGTCTGGGCTGACCCAGCACCCTATCATCCTTCTCACCTCCTATGGAGAAGATGCCTCCTGGCAATGCCAAGGAGGCTGGCTGCTGAGACCAGACTCAGAGTTAATGGGTGCCGGCGTGCCAGGAGGCGCTGCCTGGGACAAAAGACCTGGGCGCAGCTGTCAGGGGACCTGGCTATGGTCTGCCTCTCACTGAGACCTCATTTTGCTCATCTCTACAATGGGGATGCATATGTATGGATTAAAAGGCCTCACCAGGAAAGCATACAGACGCTCAGCAGGTAGTCTGAGCTCAAAGCTCGCTAGCAGCTGTGATGATTGTTTCTGGCTTGATCTGGGCCCCCTGACTGGCAGGCCCCACAGCTGTCTGTCAACCCCAGTGGCTCCCTTGACTCTTTCCCAGATAGGGAGGTTTGGCAGGTGGGTTAAAAATATTCTGGCCTGGGGGCGCCTGGGTGGCTTAGTCGGTTAAGCATCCGACTTTCACTTGGGTCATGATCTCGCGGTTCGTGGGTTCGAGCCCCGCGTCGGGCTCTGTGCTGACTGCCAGCTCAGAGCCTGGAGCCTGTTTCAGAGTCTGTGACTCTCTCTCTCTCTGACCCTCCCCTGCTCACGCTGTCGCTGTCTCTCTCTCTCTCTCCTAGAAATAAATAAAACATTAAAAAAAAAAAAATTTCTGGCCTGGCCTGTCCAAGCATCTCTGCTGGCTTTGCCCAGCACAGGCCCCAATCTTTTAAAAAGAGCCACTTTCCTGTTCCCAGTAGACGGACCTTCAACTGTACCCTGGCTAATGCCGGGCGGGCAGCGGAACTGCCTTTGAGGCAATGACCTTGGCAGAGCGTCCCGTTTGATTAGGGCAGACACACGTGTGGGGGGAGGGGAGCTTACCCAGCCAGACCAGGTGCACGAGATGCTCCAGGCCCTCGATCTTCTCAATGATGTTGTTGTCCAGCTGTAGCTTCCTCAAGTTCTCAAACTGCCAGAGGCCGTCGATGCGGAGGATGTCTGAAACAATCGGAGGAGGGCGCCTGGGGTTATGGCTCAGAGCTCAGCGCAGGCGGACCGAAGACCCGAGACCGTACACAGGGCCCCACAACTCCACCACCTCGGCCTGGAGTGTGCGAGTGCCCTGGGGATGTGGGCCGAGCGCCTACGAGTCTTAGCTCACAGCGGGCTGTGATCGGTGCTTCTACCCAGGAACGCCGCAGAACTAAAAGGCCAATGGAGGAGATAGTGGTGTCGTGAATGTGGGCTCAACCTGCCCAGGGGATGGGACTCAGTCGTGCCGCCTCTAGCGTCCAGCTAGGAGGCTTCCCAGGAAGCTGTCACAGCTCGGGGCACGGCACGCCGGCAGCATCCTTCCTGCCACTGCGTGACAAATCAAACGAGGGTGCAGGGTGAACGCCTGCACCGCCCACCCCTTGTGCACTGTTGGTGAGCGTGTCAGTCAACTAGTTCAGCCATTTGGGAGGGCCATTTGGCCAAGTTTACTGAAATATTTCATGTCTGTGCCCTTTGACCCCGCAATTCCTCTATTTGGAATCCGTCTGCAAAGACACACTTGCGTGTGTGCCCAAAGAAATACCTATAGGCACATGAGAGGCAGAAAGATCGGGGGACCCCCGGGTGTCCATATATGGGGAGAGGCGTAAATCACCCATATCACAGAGAGGCAGGTGCCTGATGTCCCTGAAGCTCCTGACCTGCTGTCCCTAAAGACCACCTTCAGGGATACACAGCCAACTCATTCTTTCTGCTCCTGATGCCAGGCACAGCTAGGCCTCTGCTACGGACAGCCAGAGGAGTTCTGAATGATGCTGAACTGTACATAAGTATATGCTGTGTACGTAAAATTCTAGAGGCCCAAACCTGTCCCCACTTTCCTCTTGCAGCCATTATAGCTTTGCTGTTTACATGCCTCCTTTTTTTCTATATTCGCCTTTGCAACGATTTCTAAAACTTATAAAATTAAAAGAACTGAAATATTACAGAAGTAAATTTTAGGGTAAAAAAAAAAAGCACACTTAATAACCACACATTTGGGGGCAGTGGTTTCAATATTCATTCAGAGGTTGTGAGGCCCTGGGGGAGGCTGGGCACCCCCTCTTGGCTGCCCTTCCCAAGCTGGGCAGAGGGGAGGTGGGTCAATAGCATTTCTCTGACCCAGGGCCCTGCCTCTGCAATTCCCAGGGGCAAGTGGGACTGGCGTCTGGGGCCAGATTTCCCAGAAGGATCCCAGCCGCATTCTCCACCTATGCTTCCGGGGCAGAGCCTGGCTGTGCCCCAGGACCTCAGACACGGCCCATCCTGGTCTGGATTTTCCAGGAACCTTTTCTGGCCCTGCTCTTAGACTGACAGCTCTCGGGTATGGCCGACTTTCTGGAGATGCTGCTCTCCTGGGTGGCACCCGCACCCTGGGTGCCCTGCCTTGCACACCCACGTGCTGCCTCTTCCTCAGGCATCAGCAGTTCGTGTGGAAAAGCTAAAACCACACAGCAAAAGCCACGAGGTATTCGCCATTTCTGAATGAGTTACTAGCATGACAGGACTGCTCCAAAAGTCCAATTTTAATCTTCAACATAGACACGGGATCTGCCTCTACTACCCCAGGTTTGGTCTCAGCCCACTGTCATTGTTTCCTGGACCACTGTGGCAACTGTCTCACTCACTAATCTCACTGCTCTGGCCTTGGGGCGCCCCACTCTATCCTCCTGTAGCCAGTGGGATCTTGTGAAATACTAAGTCTCGTCCTGTCCCTCCTCTGCTCAGGACCCTCCTGGGGCCCTCATCTCACTCACTATAAAAGGCAAACACCGTCTGCTGGTCCCCCAGACTGATGCTAGCAGACCCACCACCTCTCTGACCTGTTTCCATACAGGGCTGCCTGCCTCAGGGCCTTTGCTCTGGCTGTTCCCTCTGCATGGAATGCTTTCCCCGGATCTCCATGTGGCTCCTTTCCTTCCTTCTAGTCTTTGCTCAATGGTCACCTTCTTCATGAGGCCTCTGACTGCCCAATAAAACGCTGTGCCCCACCCCCAACTCCCCTTTTCTCCTCTCCTTGATTTTCCTCCATAGCACATATTACCTTTAACTTATACTATTTTTATCTTACGTTATTTTTCCCATCAACCTGGACATCAGTTCCATGAGGACAGGGGTTTTTATCTTTTATCTTTCATTCACGTTGAATCCCTAGTGCCTAGGACAGCCCCTGGCATATAACAGGCATTTTATAAATACTGGCAGAATGAACCTTAGAAAGGGGAGGAGGTGAGCTAAAGGAGGCTGAAGCCCCCTCTGGTGACAGCCATTCTGCAGTCCCTTCGCCCCTCCTGCTGCTGAGGTGGCTGGGACCCCAGGTCCCTCCCTGCCCTGGGTGGTCAGCCGTGGAGGCCACGCTCTGGGGAGACCCATGGGTTCGTGAGGCCTGGGCCAGGGCTGTGCCGGCCTTGCCCACTGCTGTGTCCCCGTGGTCCGACCCGCACTGGCTGAGGCAGGGCCTCCATAATGCCCTGTTGTCTCCTGGATGACCCGGTAGGCCAGTGTAGAAACCCAGGACACAGCGGGAACGTGGAGCAGCCCGGGTCACTGGTGTCCAGCCAGCTGCACCCCGCCCACCTCCCTCACTTGCTCTCGCACCCCCTCTGTCCTGACCCACCGGCCTGCTTGAGCCCACACACCATGCCTGTGTTACCTCACTTTCTCCTCCCAACCAGCGCCTGAGAAATGGACTATAATCTTCCCATTTTACAGATGGGGACACAGAGGCACTAAGGACCTGCCAAACCATGTCTCCCCTCTAGGATGTCCTCCAGCTCCTGAGGCGCCTCTCCTGTTTCCTGGCCCAGCGCACATGCTCCCTTCCACCCCCCATGGCTTCTTCCTGGCCCGTGGGACCACCCTCCTGGGTTCCACCTGCCCGGGGCCCCCACTCCAAGAATTCCATGTGGAGTCTGTGATGGAAGCAGCATGGTCTTTGGGTTCACTTAGATTTGGAGTGGAAGAATTTTATCTTCTTGCCTATGATTCAGAATCAGCAGTGTTGTGGATATTCAAATGCTAATGATACTCAGTATTCACCATGCAAACACTCTGCCATTCCTATGCCTTCTACCCCCGCAGGCCCGCATGCCGACTCGGGCCCCCTGATCCCGGACTGGACTCTGCGTGGAATTCCGGGGCAGAGAAGCCAGGGGTGGGGCGCTGGGCTGCCTGGTGCCCCCGGCCCGGCCCAGCATACGCACTTTGGAAGTCCAGCCGCAGTGAAAGCACATCCTTGAAGAGGATGCCCTCCTGCCTGGCCAGCTGCCTGGCCTCGTCCCGCGGGCCCTGTTCTCCCACAGCCAGCTTCAGCATGTCCTCGTCCATCACTCGTGGCTCCATTGAGTTGTACGGCCGGTTCATTTCCCCTAAAAAAACACCACACGTTTCTCTTCCACAGTCTGCTCTTCCCTTTGTTTGAGAACAGGGGCTGGCTGGGGTCGTTTTAAGGAGCACCGTGTCAGCCACGGATGCTCTGGGGCTGCCCCCTCCTGGTCAGTGGCCCACCGCTCCTAGAGGCTAGTCCTTTTGCACTAAGGCTTCTCCAGGCCTTTTCCAGCAGCAACCATCTGCACCCGTCCTGCCTGGCGCCCATCCGCAGGGGTGCACCCCTTGGTCCCACAACCGTGGCCGTGACCCTACCCCCACCCAGTGGACTGGTGGTCCACACTGCTCTCTTTAGCCTTGGGACCTCAGCTCCCCTTATGGTCACGGCCGTCAAAGCCTCTGGCTTCCGTCACCCACACTTATTCACTGTCTTGCCACCAACCGCTGACCATGACCGTTGGTGGCAGCAGCCAGGTGCAGCAGCCTGTGGCTCCCCGTCTGAGATACTCATCCCCACCAGGCAGTGATATCTGTACTCCTCCCACCTCACCACAAGCTGCCCAGCGCACGGACCCTGGCGGACACTGACCTAAGCTGGCCATTCCTGTCTCCCCTTGAGGAATGTGAACTTGGGGAAGTGGGATAAAAGTCTCATCGGAGCTGGCTGTGTGAGCTGGGGAGGAACTGGGGGGCCATGGGTGGGCCAGATGTGTGCATAAGCAGAGATAACAAGAGGGGGATGAGGCAGATGGATGGAGAGAAACAGAGATTGGAACCTGGGTGATCCAGAAAATAAGACAACAGGGCGGACAGACTGACACAGTCTTTGCGGGCTGTCCAGCCCCTAATGTCCCTGATTCCAGGCCCTGTGAGAGTTTCCTGACTCCTCACAGTAAATCTGCTTTTACTTAAACTGACTCCACGAGGTTTCTGCTGCTAATAGGCCAACGGGATCCAGCTGAGACTCTGCAGGCTAACAGGGGATCTGTGCGGTGAGTCAGTCATAGGCTGACCCTGGGCTGCTGTTCCTGGCTGGACAGAGCCATGGCCCTGGGAAGCCTGGGCACCCCGACCTCATTCTCATCCTTATCAACATCCAGGAGGGTTGGACCCTACAGGAAGGCACACTTCGATTGAAAGCTCCCAGCTTCTGCCTCCTGAACCCTCTGGAAACTCAGTCCTCCCTTCTTCCCACTCCTGGGTGAATTACCTTCCTGCTGGCCTCACCATCTACCTTCGCCCTCTCACGTCCCCAACACCCGGCCCTCTTCCCTGATGCCGGGCAGTCCCTGTATTACTCCACTGAGTGCTGCTGGAGGGAGTCCCAGTGTCGGGCTGATGGTGTTCACTGCGAACTGGGGTGGGCCCGGCGCTCTGGCCACCTGGCCCTAGACACTGCCACTGCCCGCTGCCCTACTCCATTCTCCCCCACTATCCACTTGGATGCAGCTTACCTAAATATGCATCTTCCATTTCTGGGCTGTTCGTGATCAAATGTCCCTGTGCCTTTAACTCTCGTGTGTCCTTTCCTTCTGCTCCTGAGGAGCCACGGCCTCCCCGGGCCCCTTCCCACCCCCGAGCACTTCCATCTTCACCCGTGCCTTCCATCATCCGCTCTCTCCAGGCGCTCAACGCTGGCTCCAACTCCTTAGGGTGAATGAATCAACTCCCAAAGACGTTTCCAGTCCTCCCCCTCTTTCCATCTCCCACTCTTTTGAAACGATTTTTTCTAAGACTTCCCATAACCTGACACCAACTTGCCTTTGGGGAAATTTTAATGTGCTGGAGTTGGCAGATGTTACCTGCAAAGTGTTTGTGCGTTTTCAAAGAAAAACGCCGCACTTTGGGAAATGCTTCTCAATTCCGATTTCAAAACTCTGACTGCATTCTCATCACTCCCACCTCATGTAAGCCCGGCACCTGGGACGGATCAGGCTTGCTTTCAGTCAAGCCCACAATCACTCTGCAACGTGGAACGGTTGTTAGGCACACGAGGGCAGGATTTGGAACCCGAGTGTGCATCCTTCAGCAGCTAACCTCATCTGTCTGAGCCCTTGATTTCCCATCTGTAAAAATGGATAATTCCTCCTTCCTACATTTGTTTAAGATCATTTCTGTAGCCCACACATGTGTAATGAATAGCTACCACATGTTGTGAATAAAACAGATCTCCTTGTCTCTGTTTCAGACGTGAATCAGATAATCATACAAATATTTAATCACAAACCATGACAAGTTTGCAGATGTAGGGAACAAGGACAGCATGCATCCGGGGCACCTGGCCTGGCCAGGGGAGACAGAGCCGAGATCTGAAGGATGGGTAGGAAGGAAGGAATAGGGAACTGCACAGTGAAGGCCCTGAGGAGGGAGAGAATGAGACACGTTCCATTACGGGCTGGAGGGGTGAACGGTTGGCGAGGCCTACAGGAGTTTATTATCCTAGGATCCCTGGGAAGCTCCTGGGCCTTAATAAGGGCAGTGATGTGATCAGCTTTCAATGTTAAGAAGCTCACTCTGGCTGTAGTATTGAGAAATGCAGGAGTTGTGAGGTGAGAGGTGAGGAGGGTGGTGGTCAGATGTGCATTTGAAAGATCGCTGGGAACTTAATTTATAGGTAGGACTATCATCTGCAGTTTCCAGATAAGAAAATGGGAGCTAGTTAGAAAGGTTGAGTAACGTGCCTAATATGTCTATATGGTATACGACACAGACAGGAGAACAGGACTCCAGGGCCATTTCCTTAATTCTGATTCAGTTGTACCCAGGGCACTGTGGATTTTCATTGTCACAGGGCACAGCATTTCTCACAGTTGTTCTGGCTCAGGGCAGAGGCCCGACTGCTCGTCCCCTGGGGGGATTTTATCAATAATTTACCACCAATCTGGGGTCCTGTTGACTTGCCTGACAATAGTGTTGGTGAAGACCAGAGGTAGGAGATGGGAAAAGCAGCAGCAAGTGTTACACCACTGTCAATGGAGCAGCCTCCTGACAGAGAAACAAAACCATTCAGAATTGTCCAGTGAAACAAGAACTTGGGATCATTCGAGTCTGAAAAACAAAGCCCCTATTGGCTATGGATTAATAAGAAAAATCAGCTATTTACCAAGTGCTTACTGGGTACTAAGTGCATGCACATTCATTACTTGATTACATGTCGGCTCTGGAAGCCATTGGAGAAAGGAATCCTAATTCTCTAATTTCCCAGACAGGGAAACGGAAGCCTGGGAGGGGGAGGAAATTGTCCAAAGTCATACAATGAATACTGACAAGAGGCGGACAAGGAACTCGGGTAACTGTATCCCAAGCCAAAATACTTTATACGGCACCAAGGTGAAGAAGAAAAGTAAAAAAGAGACACAATTTTATGACAGTGAAGAGGTCAGATATGAGGGTTAAACCCTTGTAGAAGTTATCAGTGGACCGGGTAACTTTTGATAAAAGAGATCAGGCCAGGAGGCCGGGGGTGGAACCCCTAAAAATCTCTTTGGGCCCTGCTCCCCGGGGAAATGCTTCCTTAGCGTTTTTTTTCTCATCCGAAGGCCTGGAAGGCCAGGGCCTCAGCGCAGCCGGCCGGCCGTAAGTGGCTGACAGAACCTGTGTGCTTATTTTGTAGGTGAGGAGCGCTGGGCCGACTCGCAGAGAGAAAGGTCAGAGGCAAGCTTTAAGTCGGGGTTCTGTCTGCCCATGCGCGTCCTCCCGCACTCTCAGGTCCAAGGTCTCACCGTCTTAAGCGCCGGCTACCGGACTGGTTCCACGCAGCAGAGGCTTCGCTCGGTTGCTAAGGGAACCAAGCGCGGCCAGTCGGTTGCTAAGGGGAAGTCTGCAGGTAGACATCCTGGGTGAAAGTTGACGGTCACGTGACAGCATTTCTTGGGTGGGGAAATACTCCTACCACCAACCAGCAGTAGAAAAAACAAATGTTTCTCCAATCAGCGCTTTCTATGGGCAGGGATATTAGTGGTCCCGCCTCTCCCCCCGCCTCCTACGTGAGTGATTGACTCTCCTTTTGCCCAATAATAGTAAGGATTCACTAGATTGACCAATATATAGATGAATCAAAATACACAGACTCCCATTCGGGGGCGGACCAGGGGAGGTGCCGCTACGCCTGACGGAGATTCCTGTGACCTAGCTCGCCGCTCCGACCAATCGGACGCCGCAGGGTAGGTGGGGCTTCGCGAGGGAGGTGTAGGGGCCAATCGGAGAAGGGCTGGTCAGGCGTTGCCCAATAGGGACGCGACAAGGGGTGGGGTCAGGGGCCGGGCGTTCGGCGTTCGGGAGGGTGGGGCGGGGGCAAGTGTCAGTCAGGTCGGGAGCGCGACGGGGGACAGCGGATACCCCGGCGGCTGACAGGGGGCCCGGGCCGCTGCCGTGTTGTCCTCTCAAGATGGAGTTCCTCCTGGGAAACCCGTTCAGCACCCCGGTGGGGCAGTGTCTCGGTAAGGCCGCGCGAAGGGTGGGCAATCTGGGTGGGCGACGGAGGCGGCAGCGGCGGCCGGGGCTGGTGAGGACCGCGGGCCTCTGCCCGGCGCCGGTGCCACCTCACGGGCGGCCCGGGCATCCTTGCCGTCGGGCCTCTGCCCACGGGCTCAATGGGCCTGCTCACGGCGCCGGTGCCACCCTGCGAGGCGGCGCCCCAAGGCCCACGTCGGACTCGGCGATGCTCCGCGCGTCCCTCCCGATTATGGCCCGGTCCTTCCTGGCTCATAGAGGTGGTGCGGGCTGCTGGTCGGCTCACCTCCTCGCCTACTAGGAGATGCCACTGCGTGCGTCCTCATCCAGGCTGACAGTCTCGCTGCCACTGCCGCCAGGACCCAGTTCTCCCACACCCTTCTTCCTCCATCCTTGTCCCTCTTTTCAGTACCAGCAGCCCTCACACCCGGGCACCCTCCCAGAGAATACTCCCTGCTCTGAGACTTGCTAATTAGAGCTGCAACTCAGCTAGGCTGTAGGAGGGACTGGGATTGGGGGAAGTGTTCCTAGAGGGTGATTATCTTGGCCTGGGGATGGCATGCCTGCACTGCCTCTGGGAAAGAAGGGAGGCTGTGGTGTTTAATGATAAGAGCCCTGCACTGGGAATCAGGAATCCTAGGCTTCAGTAGGGTCTTTGCCAGTGACTTTCCCTGTATGACCTTGTGCAAGTCACTGCTCTTTCTGGTTTGAGATTTTTGGAGGTGAGGTATGGTGGGTCCCTTCAAGTTTTAAAGTTTTGATATTTTTTATAGTAGTCTCTGCACATTGACTGTTGCTTCCCTGTTTTATTAATTTTGCCCAAAGCTGAAGTCTATTGGTGACAGTGCAGAGAGAGGGGTACTGTGCAGCTCCCGTTAATCCTCTGTGGGAGCTCTGGGCACCTGGAAAAGGGCCCCAGAGATGGCCAGTATCCTGGGTAAGGAAAGCCTAAGGCTAGGTGAAAGAACACCAGAATGGCCCCACTCTATGAGATTTCTTTACTAAAAAAGTAACTTGCCGTTTCTCCCAAGGCAGGAAGCTATGCCAAGTGATTAGTCGAGAATGTTGGTTGGTGTCTTTTAAAACTGGGTTCCTCCTCGTTTGTGGAAGGACTGGTCAAACGTCTTTTATGAGCCGGGACTCTCGTGTCCTTATGGGCCTGGCTGGTTTAGTCAGTAATGATTTGATTATTTCCTGCTTCACTTACGATTTTTCAGCTTACTTACCAGCCTTTAGTGGGGTCTGTGAAATTATCGAGGCCTCTTCTGTTGGCTAACTGGCGTTTGGGAGCCTTTTCTTTGCAGTGTAAGGTCCTGGGTAAGGGATGAGGGACGCTGGGCCCCCGAAGAGTCTCTTCCCACCTTCTGGACTACCATGTCTGCCTAGATTGTCTTCACTGCCATATTCCAAAACCTCATTGCTCAGTTGGGTATTGAGTTCCAGCCAGTTATCGGAGGGAGCTGGTAAACTTGAAAGAATTTTTTTTCTTTTCTACCTTCTTTACAGTAGGAAGCTCTACACCTTTGAAATGCCAAGGTAATTGACACGGGGTAGAAGTTAAAGGACATTTAAAAATATACAAATATTAGGGTTCTAGGGGTACATAGCAAGTGGAAAGAGTGTGATCCTTCTGCCAGGAAGGCCTGAGTTGAGTTTTACCTTACCCATTTGTTGGCTGTGTGACCCTAGAAAATCATGTGACCCTTCTGAAGCTTACTTTGCTGAGGGAGAGACATTCATATTCACAGAGTAGTACAGTTTAAGTGAGATAATGGACATAAAACACTTAGCATGGTGTCTGGGACATAGTAGGGGCTCAATAAATCATAGCTGTCACTGTTAACAGAATAGTTAAGTTCGGGTTGAATTTGCTATCTGGAAAGGATATGTGGGACACTGGCCCATCTGTGACCTGTGACTAGGTCCCAGATCCACCAGCCCTTATAAAAGGCACTTGAGCATAAAGAGAGGGGAGCCTCCTTGCTGCCAGTCAGCCAGCAGGCAAGGCCTAGCTAATTTCACAGTTCAGATACATAATGAGCGGATAGAATGAGGTTCTGATGTATATTCTGTGCTGTTGTGACAAGGCATAAAAGTGATTTTCATGCCATTTAGTGTTGTTAGTATTCTTTTAAAAGTATTGCCAGGTGGTTGAAGGGAGGGAGGGGCTAGAGAAATAAAATAACAACAAAGTTGATGATTAACAGCAGCGGTTATAGCTTACACAAAGCAATTCTACAGCCGTTACTTGCTTCTTACAGCTGCTCTGCAGAGTAAGTTTTATTGTCCTTCCCACTTTAGAGATGGGGAAACTGAGGCTCAGAAGAGTAGAGCTTCTGGTCAGCTGGCAAAAGGGAGAGCTGGCATTTCGTAGCGGTCCTGGGCCTCAAAGGGCTTATGGTATCAAGCGAGAGAGCAGACACACATGGAACAATGAGCGCTCACAGAAGGCCTCTCCGTGCTTAAGGGCTCAGTTGAGTTGTGGGGATTTTCAGGGGTCTGAGGAGGCCGAAAGAATTCAGAAGAGCCGGGGAGCTAAGACTGGCTTCCTTGAGCCCCAGGGCTGCTCACGATGGTGGGTGGGACTTCCACAGACAGCAAGCGGACACCCCCGTGCGTTGGGACAGGTGCATGAGGCAGGGAACGGGGTGCACGCGTATCCGTGTTCACCGGTGTGAGTGGAAAAGAGGTGGCTTTTGGGAACAGTGGCAACTTGGGCTTGGGTGCAGGGTGAAGAAGCCCTCTTTTGGGGGGTGGCTAACATCAAAGATAACCTTCCTTAGCTGGCTTCGACGGTCACTCTTTTGTGGTCCTCGTTTTACCCGCTCATGAAATAATACCTCTCACCAGCTGCGTGGGGCTGGTACCTGAATGATCCTATCCGTTTAGTTCAGCGGCCTCATGAGTGCCGAAGGGTGCCAGGCTCTGGGCCACAAATACTTTTACAAATGGCTCTCAGGGAGCCTTCAGTAGAGGTAATATTCACCCAAAGGTGTCCTGCAGCTGCGAAGCATTGGGCTTGTGGTCTGAGGCCTTGGTAATTAGTGTTGTTACCATTTTTGGGGTGGTTTTATATCTTTCTTTGACAGTCTGGTGGTTCTCGCCCACATTAACCATCTGTACATTTTTGAAAGTGGTTATAGGTACGTAGGTAAGGCCTGTGCGGAGCTGGTCTGCTGAACCCATCATTTTCACTGCGCTTCCTGGACAAGCACACACGCTTTGGGCGTGGGCCTTTCTGTGGGCCTTTGGCCCAGGCAGCTTTGTTGAGCCTGACGTCAGTGTGCGCATCTGGAGTTCTGGAGTTCCCATCTCCTTCATGGCACATCTCTGGATCTCTTTGAGGGCCTGAGAGGCACTCTTCCAGAAACCCGCTGTATGGATGCGCTGGTGAACGTTGATGGTGCCTTCTCTGGTCACTGCCTCGTGGATGGCACAGTGGCCCTCCCTGCCCCCCCCTCCCCCGCTCTGTGGGAGCCATTCTGCTGGGTCCAGGTTGGAAAGGGGTAGGATAATTAGTACTCCATCTGATGCCTGGTGCCTCGCACAGCCATTGTAACCTGTTGCATTTGATTAAGTGCGTGGATAAGCCCACCGTCTGACTTAATCACCTGTGTATTGTATCCATCCTACCTGGGCTTCTAGAAGGTGGTTCCCAAGTAGAATGCATGGTTTAGAGCAGAGTGAGCAGTAGTATGAGGGACTAAGGAGTGTGGAGGAAAAAAAAGTACTTTTGTTTCTAGGTTTTCTCTTAAACAAATTTCAGGAGGTTACTGTCTTTTTTAGTAAAAAAAATTTTTTTTTAAAACTTATTCATTTTTTTGAGAGACAGAGTGTGAGCGGGGGAGGGACAGAGAGAGGGAGACACAGAATCCAAAGCAAGCTCCAGACACTGAGCTGTCAGCAGAGCCTGATGCAGGGCTCCAGCTCACGAAGTGTGAGATCATGGCCTGAGCCGACATCAGACACTTAACCAACTGAGCCACATAGGCGCCCTGTTACTGTCTTAAAAAAATTTTTTTTTTTTTTTACTGTGTATTCATTTTTAAGAGACAGCATGCAAGCAGGGCAGAGCGAGACAGAAAGGGAGACACAGGATCCGAAGCAGGCTCAAGGTTCCGAGCTGTCACATCAGAGCCTGATGCGGGGCTCGAACTCACAAACTGTGAGATCATGACCTGAGCTGAAGTTGGATGCTAAACCAACTGAAACACCAGGCACCCCAGGAAGGTTACTGCCTTACTCTAAACGCTTCATGACCGCTGGGGGGTTGGTGTCCTATACCAGGAGTTCCCCAAGTCAGGTCCGTGATGCTCTGCAAGTGTTGACAATTCCTTTTACTGGCTGGAGAATGCTTTCAAATTATCCTTTTTCCAAGAGTAAAGTTTGGATTTGTTTAAGTTAAAAGATGAGTGAATAGTTAATTCTGATGGGAACATTGTTGGGTGAGGAGGGTACAAGGAGGGCCATCTGTTCTCTTCCTGGTTCAACTTTCGTAAACAGGTAAGAAGCAGATACTCTGTTGCAGAGTTTGTGCTTGTAGATTGGATGGTGTTGGACATAACGGGCCTCCTAGTGCCCTGGGAATATGCTAGGTGATTGAGAGCCTGGAGGTTTGTTCCAAGAAAATTCCTTGTCCCTCATACTGCCCTTGCACTCTGCAATTTGCCAAGCCCTTTTGTCTCCCCCATTTTATTTAGTCTTTACAACCCTGTGAGATAACAGAGAACTGAAAGGAGCTTAAAACTACTAAGCACCTACTGTATGCAAATTCTGTTGGTGGGATCTATTTAATCCCCATAGGGTTTCATTGTCTGAGTGTTGTTATTGTTCTGCTTTGCCTTCAAGGAAGCTGAGGCCCTGAGAGTTTTAAGAGACTTGTGTAGGGTCTTGCGCGGGAGATTGGTGCCAGAGTTAATCCTGGAATCCACTCCTCATCCAGTCAGTGCCCATTTTGTGCTGCCCCGTTGCTTCTTGCTCTTCAGGTCTCAGGATTCGTGGTCGGCAGAATCACCTGGAAGGCTTGTTGGAACAGATTGTTAGGCGCTACTCTCAGTTTCTGATTAAGGAGGTGCAGGCTGCGGCCTAGCGTTGTACGTTTCTAAGTGCCCAAGCGATGCTGCTGGTCCAGGGACCACACTTTGAGAACCGTTGCTCTACATGAAAAGTTCGGCCTCTTAATCTCTTTATCTTTCTTCAGACAATAAATGTGAGCTTTCTTATGGACAGACCATAAATGGGATGATTTAGAAATTGGTCATTCATTCAGTGGCTCTAAATTATTGCCTCTCTGTATGTATCAAGGTAAAGCACTTACCAGGATGCTAAGTTTAGTAAGGGAGCTAAGACCGATACCTAAATCAGACATGATACAGAGGGGTGGCATTAGACTGGACAGATAAATGAAGTAAGAGAGTGGAGGATGGAAGGGGTTATTACCTCCAGTAGTAACAACAGTTACTAAAAGCTTACTGTGTACTAGAGACCGAAGTGGGCACTTTCTGTATCTTGCAGTCCTATGATCCACACAATGATATCGTGAGGAAGGTACTGTTATTATCTCCATTTTGCACACGGGGACCCCAGAGCAAAGAGAAGATCACAGAACTAGCAGGAAGGGAGCTGGGGTGGAACGCCCCAGCACTCTGGCTCCAGAGCTGGTGTGCTGTTCTGTTGTGCTGCCCTCAACAAGGGAAGGATGAGGGAAGGAAGAACTCTGGAAGCCCCAGGACGTGGTGGCTGCTGAGCAGTGCTCTGATGCACGGGTAGGAATGGAGAGGGAGGCATGGAGGGCTCTCTTGGCAGAGACAGCAAGCAGCTTGAGCAAAGGCTGATGTTAAAGGGGGTGGGGTAGAGGGCATAATAGGATCGGTCCTGTTGGCCTAGCAGGGGAGAGTGGTGGAAGGTGAGACTGGAAAGGTAGGGTTAGGCCTGAGGGTGGGGGGCTTCGGCTTCAAAGGTTGGCCAGATAGTTTACACGCCTTCATTAATGGCGCTGGGGAGCCAGGAACAATATCTAGGGAGGGGAGTAGCATGGCTATCATTACAGAGTCAAGGAAATTTCCCCTTGGCAATCACCAAAAGGTCATTCTTGTCTCTTACCATCAAAGCTCCCATGTGCGCAGGGCAGGGGTCCTACAGGGAAGTCCATAGCAGTCATTGGAAGCTCCCTCCAGGGCTGGGGTACAGCCCCTGCTCTGAGCCCCAGTCAGAGAGCAGGAGTACGGGGCCAGGTTGGTGGGCCATGGAGGAAATCTGGGGTTCTGAGAGCATTTGTCCTTAATGGCCTGGACAGCTTAATAAAACACCAGTCAGTCACGTGGTAAGGGTCAGCGGCTCCTTGTGCCCTGCTTTGCATAGGCAAGACCAGGCGCTAAGGCACTCACCGGCTGTTACGGAAGGGGTGTCATTGCTTAGAGTGGGCTATTTGGGATATTAAAAATTCTCATAGAAGAAGTAAACAATATAGAATCCAAAAAGACAGTTGAACAGGTCAATGAAACCAAGAGTTAGTTTCTTGAAAAAGTAAAATTGACAGACCTCTAGCCAGGCTTCTCAAAAAGGAAAGAGAGAGCACCCAAATAGACAAAATTGTGAAGGAAAATGGACTTACTACAACCAATCCCTCAGAAATACAAGCAATTATCAGGGAATACTATGAAAAATTATATGTCAACAAACTGGACAACTTAGAAGAAATGGACAAATTCCTAAACATACACTCAATACCAAAATTCACATGGGAAGAGATACAAAATCTGAACAGACCCATAACTAGTGAAGAAATTGAATCAATTATAAAAAATCTCCCAACATAGAAGAGCCCTGGGCCAGATGGCTTCCCTGGGGAATTCTACCAGACATTTAAATCAGATTTAATACCCATTTTTCTCAAGCTATTCCAAAAAATAGAAATGGAAGAAAACTTCCAGACTCATTCAACAAAGCCAGCATCACTTTCATTCCCAAGCCAGAGATCCAGCAAAAAAAAGAGAACTGCAGGCCAATATCCTTGATGAATATGGATGCAAAAATTCTCAACAAGATACTTGCAAATCGAATGCAACAGCACATAAAAAGAATTATCCACCATGACCAAGTGGGATTCATTCCTGGGTTACAGGGCTGGTTCAATATTCGCAAATCAATCAATGTGACACATCACATCAACAAAAGAAAAGACAAAAATCATATGATCCTGTTGATAGATGCAGAAAAAGCATTTGACAAAATACAGCATCCCTTCTTAATAAAGACCCTCGAGAAAGTCGGGATAGAAGGAACTCACTTAAACATCATAAAAGCCATTTATGAGAAGCCCTCAGCTAACATCATCCTTAACAGAGAAAAACAGAGCTTTCCCCCAGAAATCAGGAACACAACAGGGATGTCCACTGTCACCACTGTTTAACATAGTGCTGGAAGTCCTAGCATCAGCAATCAGACAACAAAAGGAAATAAACAGCATCAGAATTGGCCAAGAAGAAGTCAGACTCAGTTTTTGCAGATGACATGATACTCTACATTGAAACCCTGACAGACTCCACCAGCAGCCTACTAGAACTGATCCATGAATTCAACAAAGTTGCAGGGTACAAAATCAGCGTACAGAAATTGGTTGCGTTTTTATACACCAATAATGAAGCAACAGAAAGAGAAATCAAGAAACTGATCTCATTCTCAACGGCACAAAGAACCATAAAATACCTAGGAATAAGCCTAACCAAAGACATAGGAGATCTGTATGATGAAAACTACAGAAAACTTATGAAGAAAATTGAAGAAGACACAAAGAAATGGAAAAACATTCCATGCTCATGGATCAGAAAAATAAATATTGTTAAGTGTCATTACTACCCAAAGGAATCTACGCATTCAATGCAATCCCAGTCAAAATTGCACCAGCATTCTTCTCAAAGCTAGAACAAACCATCCTAAAATTTGTATGGTACCATAAAAGACCTGGAATAGCCAAAGTAACATTGAAGAAGAAAACCAAAACGGGAGGCATCACCATCCCAGACTTTAGCCTCTACTACAAAGCTGTCATCATCAAGACAGTATAGTGTTGGCACAAAAACAGACACACAGACCAATGGAATAGAATAGAGAACTCAGATTTGGACCCACAATGTACGGCCAACTAATCTTTGACAAAGCAGGAAAGAGTATCCAATGGAAAAAAGACAGTCTCTTTAACGGATGGTGCCGGGAGAACTGGACAACAACATGCAGAAGAATGAAACTAGACCACTTTCTTACACCATACACAAAAATAAACTCAAAATGGATAAAGGACCTGAATGTGAGACAGGAAACCATCAACACCCTAGAGAAGAAAGCAGGAAAGAACCTTCTTGACCTCAACTACAACAATTTCTTGCTTGACACATCCTCAAAGGCAAGGGAATCAAGAGCAAAAAAAGAACTATTGGGGCCTCATCAAGATAAAAAGCTTCTGCACGGCAAAGGAAACAGTCAATAACACTAATAGGCATCCGACGGAATGGGAAAAGATAGTTGCAAATGACATATCAGATAAAGGGCTAGTATCCAGAATATCTAAGGAACTCCTCAAACTCCACACCCGAAAAACAAATAATCCAGTGAAGAAATGGGCAGAAGATATGAACAGACACTTCTCCAAAGAGGACAACCAGATGGCCAACAGACACATGAAATGACGCTCAGCGTCACTCATCATCAGAGAATACAAAACAAAAATAAAAACAAAGAAAAACACACTGAGGTACCACCTCACACCGATCAGAGTGGCTAAAATGAACAAATCAGGAGACTATGGATGCTGGTGAGGATGTGGAGAAACAGGCACCCTCCTACACTGTTGGTGGGAATGTAAGCTGGTGCAACCCTTCTGGAAAACAGTATGGAGGTTCCTCAGATTAACAATAGAACTCCCCTATGACCCAGCAATAGCGCTACTAGGAATTTACCCAAGGGATACGGCGGTGCTGATGCGTAGGGGCACATGTACCCTAATGTTCATAGCAGCACTCTCAACAATAGCCAAATCATGGAAAGAGCCTAGGTGTCCATCAACTGATGAATGGATCAAGAAGATGTGGTTCATCTATACAATGGAATACTACATGGCAATGAAAAAGAATGAAATCTGGCCATTTGTAGCAACATGGATGGAACTTGAGGGTGTTATGTTGAGCAAAGTAAGTCAGGCAGAGAAGGACAGATACCATATGTTTGCATGTATAGGTGGATGAGGAGGAACTTAACAGAGGACCATGGGGGAGGAGAAGGGGAAAAATAGTTGGGGAGAGGGAGGGAGGCAAACCATGAGGGACTCTTGAATGCTGAAAACAAATTGAGGGCTGATGGGGGTTGGGGAGAGGGGAAGGGGGGTGATGGGCATGGAGGAAGGCACTTGTTGGGATGAGCACTGGGTGTTATATGGAAACCAACCTGACAATAAACTAAGAAAAACAATTCACATAGAATTGTGCTTTTAAAAAAAAACAGTGCTTACCCATGTAGAAAATTTGAAAAAGTTACCAAAAATTTCAAAGGAGAAAAAAAAATCACCCTAATATGCTTTTTTAAAAACTCATTGAGATTCTTCTCACCTCCTGCAATGTGTGGAATGAGTGGAATACTTGTATATTTCACTGATGTTTGCTCATGCCTTGGAGGTGACATTGTATAAGCACTCTTGTATATTTCTGTGTAATTTACTTGTTTTTTTTCTTGTGTGTGGGGGCATGGCTAGAGAGTAAGGAAGAATATAAATGCAGTGCCCAGAGGAACTTCAGTTAAGGGTTATTGCTCATGACCTAGCTGATGAATCACTTAGAAATTTAGGCTAACCTAGTAGTCTGAAAAGACAGATATAATGTTCAGGCTTTTTTTTTTTTTCTGACCCACCTTGTTGTGGGTAGTAGAGGGGCCTGTTAACCATTTTCAGGGGTGCCTGGGTGACTTAGTCACTTAAGTGTCCTGATTTAGGCTTAGGTCATGATCTGTGAGTTGGAGCCCTGCCTCAGGCTGTGTGCTGACAGTACAGAGCCTGCTTGGAATTCTCTCTGCCCTTCCCCCACCTCTCTCAAAATAAATAAAACTTAAAAAAAAACCAACAACCCATTTTTCAGACTTGGTGCCTATTTTAGTGCTCCCGCTAATCCTTCTGACCTGGAAGAAGGTTGCTGATCTTCTCCGTCCAGTTAGCCTGCCTGTTGTCTGGCAACGCCTGCCTCTTCCTCCAGGAAGCTTTCCTAGACCACCCTGTTTATAGTGCTAAATCTTTTCTCTGAACTCAGTGTTTGTTATCTGTTTTAGCTCTTCCCTCGACTACAAAAGAGCAGATTACGTACTCTCCAGGTTTTTGGGAAGATTAAATGTGAGAATGAGTATAAAGCCTCTAGCACAATGTTGTGCACTCAACTAAAATACTCAGACCTATTGGTTCCTTTTGTCCTGCCTGGTACAGTTTCCTGAGGTTATTTATTTTATGTCACTGTCACTTGTTTATTCCCTTATCTTCTGAATGAGACCGGAGGCTCCCTAAGGCCAGATGCCTACTTGCTGTTTCTTTGTGACTTTCACAGAATGTGGCAGAGGACTGTGCACAATTACTCCAAAGGTTCCTTTCTGTCCATCTTATTTTTTAGCATCTTTAAAAACTCAAAATACTGGCCATCATTTACTGATCCTTCAGCCTCTTCTAGACATCCTGTAGAGATATTAGCTTGTTACAATATTATTTTCTCTGAAAACTCCATTAAGTCAGCAGTAGGATCTCCCATTTTACAGACAAAGGAATGGCTTAGAGGAACTGAGAAACTTGCCCAAGGTTCAGGGAATCAAGCTCCAGGGCTTGTGTTCACATTGCCTTGTAGACTGCAAGCTTGGTCTGATTTCCGTTTAGACAGGGAGGGGCCTTAACTGATGACATGTGGGAATCCTAGGAAGTTAGCATAGTCCCATCAAGGAATTCCAGAGCAATGTGGATGCCCGCTGTCCTCTTCTCTGTTCTCTCCCAACATTAGACGCTTTTTGTTTTGGATTCAAGTCAGTCTTGTCTCTTGTCTGGTGTGACTGACTGGCCTGTGTGAGTCCATGAACTATTCTGACACTCACTTCCCTGATCCATAAACAGGGAAGGGGTGTGTATGTGACAAGAATGCTTGCTTGCCTTTTACAGGGTTAAGAGGATCACTGAGATACCTTATGTAAAAGCAAAACGTGGTGTTATGTTAGAGCGCCTCCTATACATCAGTTAGACTGAATGGTCCACGAGAGCATCTGTTTTCATTTGTACTTGTTTTCCGATTTACTTTTGAAAATGGTGGTGAGAGATACATAACACAGAATTTATCATTCTGACCATTTTAAAGAAGTTCAGTGATATTTAAGTACATTCACGTCGCTACGCAGCCATCACCATCATCCATCTCCAGAACTTCCCTCCTTCTGCCTGAACCTCTGGGCAGGTTAAGTGATAGCTCCCATCCCCCCCACCCCCCCAGCCCCTGGTGGTAACCCTTCTACTTCTGTCTCTATGACTGTGAGTACTCAGCGTACCCTCACATTAGTGGAATCCTAGTACGGGTCTTTTTGTGACTGGCTTATTGTATTTAACGTATGTCTTCAAGTCTGATTCACCGGGGAGCGTGTATCAGAATCTTCTTTCTTTTTAAGGCTGAGTAATATTCCATTATGTGTATATACCACATTTTATCTATCTATTCATGCATCTTTGGATACTTGGGTTGTTCCGCCTTTTGGCTCCTCTGAGCAGTGCTGCTGTGAACAGGGGTGTGCAAATATCCACTCAGGTCCCTGCCTTCCGTTGTTTTGGTTACATACCCAGAGGCAGAATTACTGGATCATAAGGTAATTCTCTTTTTAATATTTTGAGTAAGAACTACCATACTGTTTTCCACAGCGGTTGCACTGTTTGACATTTCCGCCAACAGTGCAGAGGGCCCCAATTCTCCCGAGTCATCGCCAGAACTTGTTGTTTGTTTTTTTCACGGTAGCCATCTTACTCGGTGAAATGACCTCTCATTGCAGTTTTTATTTGCATTTCCCTAATCATTAGTGACAATGAACGTTTTTTCATGTGCTTATTGGCCGTTTGTGCATCTTTGGAGAAAGTCTGTCCAAATCTATTGCTTGTTTTTTTAATCAGGTGGGGTTTTTTTGTTTTGTTTTGTTTTGTTTTGTTTTGTTTTGTTTTGATTGTTGCTGAGGTCTAGGACCTTTCTCGATATGTTGGATATTAACAGTAGCTATGTGATTTGCAAATAATTGTCTCCCATTCTGTGGGTTGCCCTTTCCTCTGTTGATCAGGTCCTCGGTTGCACAAAAGTTTGTAATTTTGATGAAATCCGGTTTGCTTTTTCTTTTGTTGCCTGTGGTGTCATGCCCTGATTTTTCAGGAGAGTCTGACACATGCCTTGATGACAAGAACAGTGACGCTAGCATTATTAGCCTGCATGACCCTTCACCAGGAACTGGGCTAAGTGCCTTATGTGCATCATTTCCTCTCATCCTCACAGCAGCTCTGCGAGGCATACGCCATCATTCACATTTTTTAGAGCAGGGAACTGAGGCTTAGAAATGGAGTACCTTCCCCAAGGTCTGTGGATAGTAAGTGGCAGAGCAGAGACTTGAACCCAGGTCTGTGGACTCCCAAGCCAGTGCTCGTAACCACTAAACTGGAGAGGTGGTACTATTTGGGATTGAATGAATGAACACCTGGATGACCTTGGCCGCTGACAATCTGGCAGTAGTGGTCCCCAACTCAGATGTGCCTTTATGTTAGAAATTACTCACCTAGTCCAATCTTCGTGTTTCAGTGCCCACATGCCCTCATCTCCCAGGATGTGCTTTCTTACAGCTCAGTGAGGCTCTTCCGGGTCATGGAAGAACTGTGTGTACCCCTGTATTTACTTTCTCTCTGGATTTGCTTTGGAACTGCGGTGCGGGAGGGTGGGGGGGAGGGGATTGAGGCAGATGTTAAGTTGTCTAAGTGACCAACTTGCTTTTAAGATGTTACCAGCTGCTGTTTTAATCATTCATGAAGCACCAGCCTTGTAGTCTGGAAGGCACGTCAAAAATTCCGTTTCAGGTTTTGGTTTAAAATTGAGTGTAATGGAGAGAGACGGATTCCTTCATCTCCAAGAATTGGGCTGCGCATCTTTGAGAGCTGGGGACAAGGACGGGGCCCTGGGATAGGACACTGTTGAGTTTTTTGCCACTTCTCAAAGGAGAAACCACACAGAGTTCTGGCACATCATTAGTCAAAATAGGAAATGAGGCCTGAGAAATGATAACTTGGCATTGGGAAGCGGAATTTGCTAGTGGCTTCCAGAGAGTAAGAATCCCTCATGTTAACTCTGTAAATTCTTAAACCAGCAATTCAAAGACTCACTGAATTCAAGCTAGAGGAGCATTAGCAGTGTTTGGTCCAACCCCCTGGTTTTTACAGGCAAGGAAACTGAGGCCCATGGAGAGTAGGTCTGTGCTGTTTTTACCCTGACAACACTTCTGACACTAAATAGGTGATTTTGTTGTTGTTGTTATTTTCTGTTTTTAATCCTGACATTGACTCAGTGTCCTACAGTTCAGTTCAATTCTGACCTAACTACCTGGAGTTGTTGCAGACCCGGCTGGTTGAGGGCTGAGTCCTTCCCCACTTGGGACACCAGTCCCAAGCACCTGTACTTGACAGCTGTCTGGCAATGGAGGGTGACCCTTCCTCAGGTTCTGTAATTTGCTAGAAAGGCTCATGAAACACAGGAAAACCCTTTACTTACATTTATTATAATGGATCTGACTTAGGAACAGCCAACTGGAAGCGATGCGTGGGACAAAGCCTGAGGGGAAGGGGTGCAAGCGGCGGTACCCTCTCTGGGCGCACCCCCCCCCCCCGGCACCTCCGTGTGTGCACTAATCGGAAGCTCCTTGAACCGCACCACATAGGCACAGTCGAGTAAGTCGTTGGCCACTGGTGATGAACTCCTCTTCCAGCCCCTCTCTCTTCCTGGACGTTGGAGGTAGAGTGGGGAGCTGAGAGTTCCCGGTCCTCTGATGCCAGATCTTCCTGGTGTCTGGCCCCCATCGTGAAGCCGTCTAGGGGCCCCAGCCAACTCATCATCCCGTTCGCATACAGAAGACACTGTTAGCACTCGAGATTCCTAGGGTTTTAGGAGCTATGTGCCAGGAACTAGGGACAGAGATCAAATATGTATTTCTTATAGAATTACTGTAGGTGACTTGCCAAGGTCCCACAGTGAGTCAGTGGTAAAGCTGGGGGCGTGTCTTTTTCCTACCTCAGGGCCCTTGCCCAGTTAATGATATTTGTATATGGGCAGGGAGGCTAAGGAAAATAGCAGTAGCCTGCCATTTAATCAAAGGGCAGTTTTTTTCTTTCCTAAGATTTTATTTTCTCTTTTAAAATTTTTTTAAATGTTTAATTATTTTTTAAAAATTATTATTATTATTATTTTATTTCTGAGGCAGAGACAGAGAGACCGCGTGAGCAGGGGAGGGTCAGAGAGGGAGACCCAGAATCTGAAACAGGCTCCAGGCTCTGAGCCGGCTGTCCGCACAGAGCCCGACACGGGGCTCAAACCCACGAACCATGAGATCATGACCTGAGCCAAAGTCGGACGCTTGACCAACTGAGCCACCCAGGCGCACCTTAATTATTTTTGAAAGAGAGAAAGAGACAGACAGACAGAATATGAGCGGGGGAGGGACAGAGAGGGAGGGAGACACAGAATGTGAAGCAGGCTCCAGGCTCTGAGCTGTCAGCACAGAGCCCTATGCAGGGCTCGAACTCACAAATGGTGAGATGACTTGAGCTGAAGTTAGATGCTTAACCAACTGAGCCACCCAGGTACCCCTATTTTATCTTCTCTTTTCTTTTTCTTTTTTTTCTTTTTAGAGAGAGAAAGTGTACAAGCAGAGGAGAAGGGGAGAGAGGGGGTGGGGGAGAGAGAGGGAGAGAGAGAGAGAGAGAGAGAGAGAGAGAAAATCTCAAGCAGGCTCTGTGCTGAGTATGGGGCCCTGACACAGGGCTCGATCCCATGACTGTGAGATCATGACCTGAGCCGAAATCAAGAGTTGGACATCCAACTGACTGAGCCACCCAGACAACCCAAGATTTTATTTTTAAGTAATCTCTGCACCCAACGTGGGGCTCGAACTCATGACCCCGAGGTCAAGAGTCACACTTTGCACCTGTTGAGCCAGCCAGATGCCCCTGAAGGGGCAGTTCTTGACTCAGGCTCATGAAGGCAAATATTTTTTTATTGTTTGAAAGTTAATCACATTCAGACATAATTTGGTGGGGGTGACTATTTAGGTTTGAAGGTTGAAGTGAAATTAGTTCATAAAATCGCTTTGGTATTTATTCTGCTTCAGCTGCTTTTTCTGGCATGAGTCCAGAACAGACTGCCTAAACCCAAGGTGGGACTTGAGAGGCCTGCCAGTGGTCAGCGCTTGGCGGCTGACTTGCTATGTGACTGTGGGTAGGTCATGTCCCACCTGGACTCGTTTGGAGAGGGTGGATTGTACAACAAGGCCTCCAAGTTCATTTCCATGCTGAAAGCTTAAAACCAACATCAGAGTGGCTTTCAGCTCCTCCTTTTTTTTTTTTCAAGTTTATTTATTTATCTTGAAAAAATTTTAATATATTTATTTTTTGAGAGAGAATGAGAGTGGGGGAGGGGCAGAGAGAGAGACACACACACAGAATCTGAAGCAGGCTTCGGGCTCTGAGCTGTCAGCACAGAGCCTGACCTGGGGCTTGAACTCAAGAGCTGTGATATCTTGACCTGAGCTGAAGTCGGACAGTTAACTGAGCCACCCAGGTGCCCTATTTATTTTGAGAGAGCATGCATATGAGTGTGGGTGGGGGAGGGGCAGGGAGAGAGAGAGAGAATCCCAAGCACGCTTTGCACCATTGGCATGGAGCCTGATGGGGGGCTTGAACTCAACGAGCCATGAGATCATGACCTGAGCCACAGTAGGACACTTAAGTGACCGAGCCACCCAGGTACCCCTAGTTTTTCTTTTTTTTTTTTTTTTTTTTAATTTTTTTTAATGTTTTATTTATTTCTAGGAGAGAGAGAGAGAGACAGCGTGAGCAGGGGAGGGTCAGAGAGAGGGGGAGTCACAGACTGAAACAGGCTCCAGGCTCTGAGCTGGCAGTCAGCACAGAGCCCGACGCGGGGCTCGAACCCATGAACCGCGAGATCATGACCTAAGCGAAAGTCGGACGCTCAACCGACTAAGCCACCCAGGCGCCCCCCCTAGTTTTTCTTAAGTAAGACCGTTAACCTTCATAGGAGATTCTATTTTCTTTTGTATCCAACTTACGTATGTGTACATAGACTTTTTCTTTTATGTACATGTTATACACACACACACATGCACACACACACACAGATTTTGTTATCTTTTTTTCCTTGAGATATAATTTAATTATGGTGAACTGCACAAATCTGAATTGGTAGTTTTGACAAATGCTTGGGCATTTGTAACCCACACCCTTACTAGGATAAAGACCTTCACCCTCACCCTGGGACATTCTCTCCTGCCCCTACCCAGTCAGCCCTCCCCTCCACACACCCCTTGCAGAAGTAACGCCTGATCTCAGCTCTGTCACCAGAGAGGAGTCTTGCCTGTTCTAGAAGTTTTTATATGTGGAGAGTTGTAGGTACAGTGTGTACTCTTTTGTTTGAACCCCAGTAGTATTTTGAAGAAGTGTCCTGCTTTCTCCCTTTAGACCTAAGAAGTCATAGGCATACTTTGCTCCAGCTGCCGGCTTGAAAAGTCACGTGGTCTGGGGTCCCGCCGGTCCCCGTGAGCTGCTGTGCTTTGAGAAGTGAGGGCCCTCTGCCAGGGGGTCACCATAGTGCCTGCTGACGGTGAGGGAAGACATGGAGAGAACAGTCTGGTTTCCAGATACTGGGCTATGTTTGTTTCTATAATTATTGGTGTCACAGCCTTCCCACTTGTCAACTGGGCAAATCGGATCTACCAGCAGACGAAAGAGACTATAACTCTGACACCCGAAAATGTCACTTGTAATGGCACGTTTCTGACAAGGTGCCCGTGAGATACACTCATTTCAATCTCATAAATGCTTTTGAGCAGAAAGGCAGACTGCTCCAGGGAGCAAGAGAGAGCAAAAGGGAGGGAGGGGAAGGAGGTCTGGGAGGGCCCGGCAGATGGACTGGGGGGCAGACTGTGATGGAGGTTCTGGGGGCCTATCTTGGCTGCGGAGCTTAGTGTCAGTGGGAGGAGATTTGTGTGTTTGTTTGTCTTCTTCCTAATATCTTCATCCTTTGTTTCCTTTTCTTAGTTTTCACCTCCTCTAACTTAGGCCAGCCCTGGTCGTACCTGGGCCGTTGCAGATACCTTCCAGCCGGAGTCCTCCATTCCGTTCCCCCTCCCTTTCTACACAGTGACCACTCAGAACTTGGGACAAATCTCCCAGAACTCTTCTGGCACTCCGTGTCTCCTTGACGATGAATTCTAAACCTAGGCTGGCATTCAAGGTCTCACTGATTGAGCTGCCTCCTGCCACTCTCTACCAGATCTCTGCGTGTGCCCTCCTTCCCTGCACTCCTCACGCTTTCTCCCTGTGTGGCTTTGCTTCTCTGTGGTTGAGATCCTTGTGTCCCTCAAGAGCTAGCTTAGACCCTCCCACCGCCACAGAGCTGGCCCGGAAACCCATGAACTACAGTGGCACTTCTATCTTGCATATATTTAATAATCATGTGACGATCGTAGTGCACCATGTAGAGGGGGTGGGATTTTGAAGTCCACGATGAATCAGGCCCTGGGCCTGCTCTGAGAGGGGCTTGGCGCACTGGCTCGAAGGGAAGTGTCTGTGTGGGGGATGGAAGGGACGGGACGTGGTGTGCGCGGAGCACCTATGTGAGCCGGAACAGCGCTGGGGCTGTCTGTGGTTCTATCTCATTTAACCCTCTCGACCTGGTGAGATGGGCACTTCTACTCCCGTGGTGAGTTTCTCAGAACCACATAGCCAGCAGGACTGAAACCCAGGGAGATCTCCCAGCAGCCTGTGTGCTTCCTGCCCACCTTCCCAGGCATCAGTGGTGCTGCGTAGCGCGGGGACGGGTCAGTGGGTCAGGGGTCGCCCGGCTCCTTACCCTGTTTGTGTATATGCTAGCAGTTGCCACCTCACTTCTGGGGTGAGGCCTGGTGACGCTAGGGCTCTGCCCCCGTGTTAGACCTTGTTTGGGACCGTGTCTGTTCCCCAGATACATGGTGAACCCCTTTGGGGGGACTGTGGTCTTCATCCTCTTGGGGCCAGGCAAGGTGGCCTGCCCGCTTGTCTCCAGCAGTTTTGGGGAAGAATTCTAAAACCAAATTGCTGTTTCCTGATTAATTCATTCTCAGAGGCACAGAACAACTCTTTGCACACTTTTGGAAAAATATTGTGGTAGGGGTGCCTGGGTAGCTCATTCAGTTGGGCATCTGACTCTTGGTTCTGGCTCGGGTCATGATCCCAGGTTCGTAGGATCAAGCCCCATGTCAAGCTCTGTGCTGGGCATGGAGCCCGCTTAAGATTCTCTCTCTCTCGGGGCATCTGGGTGGCTTCAGCTGGTTAAGCATCTGACTTTTCGTTTCGGTTCAGGTCATGATCTCATGGTTTTGTGCGTTTGAGCCCCACATTGGGCTCTGCGCTGACAGTGTGGAGCCTGCTTGGGATTCTCTGTCTCCATCTCTCATCTTTCTCTGCTCCTCCCCCACTCGCACTGTCTCTGTCTCTCAAAATAAGTAAACTTAAAAAAAAGAGAAACATTAAAAAAAAAAGAAAAAAGATCCTCTCTCTCCCTCTGTCCCCTTCAACTCACGCGCACCTGCTTGCACTCTCTCTCTCAAAAATAGAAATAAGAAGATTGTATTAAAGTGCACACAAAACAAAATTTATCATCTTAACCATTTTAAAGTGTACTATTCATTGGCTTAAGTACATGCATTATTTACTTAAAAAATTTTTTTTACTGTTTATTTTTGAGACAGAGTGTGAGTGGGGCAGGGAGGACAGAGAGAGAAGGAGACACAGAATCCGAAGACAGGCTCCAGGCTCTGACCTGTCAGCACAGAGCCTGATGTGGGGCTCGAACCCACAAACCACAAGATCATGACCTGAGCCAAAGTCGGACGCTTAACTGACTGTGCCACCCACGTGCCCCAAGTACATGCATTATTGTACAGCCATCACTAACATCCACCTGCAGAACCTTTTCATCCTGCCAAATTAAAATGGTGTACGCATTAAACAAGTCCTATTTCCCCTCCATCCCTCTACCCCACCCACCACGCCCGTTCCCTGACAACTCTGTCTCTTGTGAATTTGATGACTTTGCGTACCTCCTATGAATAGAATCCTAGAGCATTTGTCCTCTTGAGACTGACTTATTTTACATGGCACAATCAAGATTCATCTTTCTTGGAGCATGTGTCAGAATTTTTTTCCCTTTCTTACGCTGAATAATATTCCATTTTGTGGATATACCACATTTGCTTCTCCATGCCTCCAGCTTTGCACACTTGGGTCACTTCCGCCTTTGGCTCTTGTAAATAATGCTGCTGTGAACACGGCTGTGCTAATACTCATCCGGGTCCCTGCTTTCAGTTATTTTGAGTATATACCAAGACATGGAATTGCTGGCTGTGGTACCACTATTTTTAATTCTTTTGAGGGGAACCTCCATACTGTTCCACAGTGACTGTGCTGTTTTACTTACATTCCGAGCAGCGGTGCACAAGGGTACCAGTGTCCGCACAACCTTGCTGACATTGTTGTGTTGATAGTGGCCATCCTAATAGGTATGAGGTGGTGGCACACTTTTGGGGGGGGTCCTCACTAAGTATCTACATAGATCCAGGATTGTTCAGAGCCTAAGTGAGGGATGTGTGTCTGGAGTAAGGCCGAAGGGGGGTATGTTCATTTTCAGCAGGTCATATTTGCTAAATAATGCCGTATGGTGGTAGTTGTTACACAAAATTGCTTTGTTGGTACCTACCTCACCTTCTGGATTTAGAGGAAATGGGGGAATAGAGGAACGTGAGGGGTCCAGTTGTGTTCAGTGAGTGAGCAGAAATTCGAGCCCTCAGTTGGGCAGGTAGCAATATCTTGGCCCTTAGTGAATTGATGTCGTCCAGGAGATGACACCTTTTATCTTGGGTGAGGCTCACTGTGCTGGGCACGCAGTCAGGTTGCAGTGTGATGAGGTGTGTGGGGTGGATGCAGGACAGCCCCCCAGGGTCTCTGAGCGCCTGCCCTGCTTGGTGCTGGTGACACACAATCACCACCCTCCGTGAGTTTCCACTGAGATGGAGATAAACACGTCATTTCATTGCCCAGGGGAGTCTGTGATAGAAGTGGGGACAAGGCCTGTGGGAGGCATGGAGAGCAGAAGGTGCTGCTTGAACCTCTCGTTTTAAGTTTTTATTGTTTATGTATTTATTTTGAGAGAGAGAGGGAGAGAGAACCCCAAGCAGACTCTGCACGGTCACTATGGAGCCCGATGTGGGGCCCAAACTCGCAAAGTGTGAGATTAAGACCTGAGCCGAAACCAAGAGTTGGACACTTAACTGACCATGCCAGCCAGGCACCCTGGCCTGAAGCTGGTTTTGACGGACGAGTGGGAGCTGGCCAGGAAGGTAGAGAGCAGAGCTGGAGAAGGGAGCCAGCCATGGGACTTGCTATTGAACTTCATCAAATGTGTGCTTTTGTTTGTGCAGCTGTCCCAAGGGCTCTTTGGTGTCCAGACTTGATAGACTTAGGGAGGAGGGTGTGAGACGGCCCCAGCCTCAGAGCCCGACCAGGGAACAGGACGATGTGGGAAAGGGGAGGGGAGCAGCCTTTTGGATATGGTCCCCCGGAAGCCCAATTGCAGTCCCATTGTGGTGGTCGGAAGGTGGTGGCCTTTGAGAAAGGCCCTCGCGCCCTGGCAGCCTTCCTGTGGTGTAGGCAGAGGAGGAAGGGGCGCCTCAGGGTGGCCAAGCAGTCAGACCCCAGTCTCTGCTGCTCTTCTACCCCAGAGGCTGCCTGCTCTTTATTTATTTATTTTGTGTGCCAACTGTTTGTTTATTTGCCTTTCAGTGAACGGGCATTGACCCGAGCGCTCTTTCTCGTTTAAAAATTAGACAATGAGAAGTGTCTTTCGGATGAAGTGTGAGGCCCCCACTTACCCCTCCTCACTCACCTCCCCTGAGGCAGCCCTGTCAGCTGCTTAGTGTGTGGTCCTTGTGCCCTCAAGTTTCTTTTGTACCATGGGATCCTACTGTAGGGCTCGTTTTACAGCTTGCCTTTGTCCTGCCTTTGTAGATTTCGGAGCTCTTTGCACGCAGCGTATTCAGATGCATTTTGTTGTGCACAGCGCTCCTTGGGCTGGACCTGGAGTTTATACAGCCAGGCTCCTCCTCGGAGGCAGCCAGTTTTCATTCTCATAAACAATGCGGTAGCCACTGGTCTTGATATACTCACATGTTTCTTTGGTTTAGATTCGCACAAGGAAAAGCCGGGGTCTGACACTTGGGGCAAGTGAAACTGACAGCGTGCCTCTTTTCCCTCCCCCTCCCCCGCTGGGTATCCTCCCCATTTCTGCACATTTGGGGAGGGAGAAGGCATTTGGTTGGTGGTGGTCCGTGCTCCCTAAAGGGAGAAGCATCTTGCAGACGTGTGGATGAAAGCTTGCCGCCTTCGGCTGACTTCCTTCTGGAGCGCGCGTCTATGGAAATGCAGAGCAGAAAATGCCTGCTGGCGGAGCTGTGGAGACGGCGCTGTGTTCCTCCCGCCTCCTGGGCCTCCCTCTGCCTTCTGTCAGGCCAGCCAGGACCTTTGCTTTCCTCGTTGAAGGGTTTGCTCCTTAAGAACCCTTTTGGTCCGCAGTTTTTAGCTGGCTTTCATAGGAAGTATATCCGTGTCTCACTTCTTGGCCCTGCCTGCCTGCCCGCTGTGACGGACAGCTCTAGGGCGCCGACTTTGATGCCCGCACTCCCGCTCCGCTGCCCGTTCCTGGTGACACGCGAGCCTGGAGAATCCCCAGGATCTCCCTCCTTGTCGCTACCTCAATACAGTAAACTAAAGTCAGGTGTTTTGCACGATCTTTCATTAGGGGCAGAACACAGGAGTAAAATTCTGGTTTCCTTCAAAGCTGAGGAACGTTGTCAGAGACTGGGTTTCAGCTCTGGTTCTCTGCCAGAGAGCCGGGGCGTGGATGAGTGGGGATTGCCCTTGGTTGAAGGTTGCTGGCCATTTCTCCTTGCAGGCACGCGCTGGTGTTCTTTTCTTTGATTTATAGTGAGGCCGAGTCACATGCCAGATACCTGCCAGGGAGGAAGTGGCAGAGCCAAGATGTGAGCCCAGGTTGGCCGTGAAGCGCAGTCCCTGCTCATAGATCGGCTCCAGGCAGATGGCAAGAGATGCCATCCCAGAGGTCCACCCCCTAGAGGCGGAGACGAACGAGGACCTCCCTCCTGGTGGCCTTCCGGGTCTCCTGTCACCTGGAAGAAACGTCACCGTCTTCTCCTTCCTTTTCCCACCTGTCTAGGCTCTGGCCTGGGGTTTCCCGGATACCACCGTTTCCAGGAATTCCGGGGGGGACCACCTTCATGATTTCCATGTATCCAGGGGATACCTGGGCTGCTGTCTGTATGATATTTTCTTTATATTGAGTCATTTTTTTTTTAACTTGGGCAAATTTGCTTTTTAAAGGACCTTTGGCACTACTGTATATTGAAAACCGGTTCCACTTGGCAGTAATCCAGAATAACATTAAATAAATACAGAGAGAGCAAAACAAGCTTATTCTGGCTGGATCCTCCTGCTTTCCCAAGGCTCCCAGCTGACGCCCCCCCCGCTCCTGGTTAGAACAGGGAGCACTCGTAGTGTTGGAACAGCCAAACTAGGGCAGGATCGGGAGAATCTCAAGAGAACCGATTCAGTGTTTGAGCACCACCTCCCTGGCCCACTTAGAGTCACCCGCTGGTGGTCCAGCCCCCTCTTCGGGGAGTGCTCTGCTAGCTTCTGGCCACCCTGGATCGTGCCTGGATCGAGGCGCACTGCCTGTCTCTGAGCCTTGGCTTCCGCCCTTGCCTCTACCAGGATGGCTCTCCTCTCTGTCTCTCTTGCTCTCGTGGTCAGGTTCAACTCCTCCTGCAGGGTGTGGCTCAAATGCCACACGTACTAGGATATGACCTCTAATCCCAGAGTGAGTGTCATCCTCACCCCAGATGTCCCGGTTACTCCAGTTACGGTTTGCATAGATCTATCCTGGTATCGTGGCATAGGTCGGATTATAGAGTAGGGTGTATGCATGCGTGTTTCTCCTGTGTGGTGACTGAGCTGTGCGAAGGGGTGCTTTGCAGCGTTTATTCTCTAACTCAGCTGGGAGCTCCTGTGGGCGGGACAGGCTCTTGATAGAACTGAAGCCTCAGCACATGCTGTTCCCTGCGCTGAGCCTTGCGCTCCGCCATGCCGACTGTCCAGGCTGTGTTGCTGGTGAGCTGGATCCTCCTGGCCAGTGCGCCACAACTACCGCACTGCTTGGGTCTGGAGCGGCACCTAGCGCTAGGAGGAGGTGGGTATGGGGACCCTGAGTGGCAGGTGGCGAGCGCAGCCATCTAGGGCAGAAAGCGGCTGTGGGAGAAACGCAGGGCCTGAGGCCTCGTGGGAGGTCCCAGCAGTATCCAGCCTATCAGTCAGGTCCTCTGTACATGCCCAGGGACCCTAAAGTTCTCCTGGCTTTGACCTGCTTTGGCTTCCTGGCTCTAGCTCCCCATTCACCTGCTCTCTGAGACAGTCTGCTCCTCATGTGGCCCCCTCTGGCATTACGGCCCCTGCTTGGCACTATCACTTTGGGGTTCCCCACGACCCACTGTCAGAGGCCTGGCTCTGTGTGCCCATCCCGCCCCCAGAGGCAGATTGCCCACATCTCATGGCCTGGCTGACCTTGGTCCAGGGGGGTATGGGAGGGAGGCTGTGTGTCCAGGGTGAGGTGGCCAGCGAGGGCGAGAGAACCACATGTTCCATCGCTCTCCCTCCACTCTGCTGCTCTCCCTCTGGGCAAGAGTGGGTGTGGCCGGCGGGGAGAGGCACAGGGCTGCTGAACCCCAGGAGCTCTGGGGCGCTCCTGCTATGAGAATGAGGCTTTCTCTCATTTGCCTGAAGCTCCGTATTGACTGGTGGGGCCCCGGAGAGCTGTGGCCTTCCCCTGCTGCCTTCGTACCTCTTCCTAGGTAGGGACTGGGTGGCATTCATCTCCGTACACAGAGTGCCCAGCGTGGCCAGTTTCAATGAAAGGCCAGTGTGTAGAATTTAGTTCAGTTGGCCTTTCAAAATGAAACTGTTAGACTGGAGAACTTAATGGAAGATGAAGGTAGTGCCGGAATATAGGCATTTAATGTCTCTGTGCCTCAGTTTCCTCAGTTATGACTACTCTGTGTCTCTTAGCTCAAATTGGATAATGCATGTGATACACTTCACTTGTTAAATGGTCTTTTCCATCATCAAAAATATTTCTAAGGGGTACCTGGGTGGCTCAGTCAGTGGAGCGTGCGATTCTTGATCTTGGGATCATGAGTTTGAGCCCCACGTTGGGGGTAGAGATTATTTAAAAATAAAATTTTGGGGCACCTGGGTGGCTCAATGGGTTGAGCATCCGACTTCGGCTTAGGTTATGATCTCACCGTTCATGGGTTGAGGGCCTGCCTCAGGCTCACTGCTGTCAACGCAGAGCTGGCTTTGGATCCTCCATCCCCTTCTCTCTCTGCCTCTCCCTGCTCATGCGCTCTCTCTCTCTCTCTCAAAAACAAGTAAACATTTAAAAAATAATCAAATAAAACCCCCAGGGGTGCCCAGGTGGCTCAGTCGGTTAAGCTTCTGACTCTTGGCATTGGCTAAGGTCATGATCTCTCAGTTTGTGAGTTCAAGCCTGGAGCTGGACTCTACGTTGACAGTGCAGAATCTGCTTGGGATTCTCTCTCTTTCCCTCTCTCTGCCCCTCCCCTTCCCCCTCAAAACAAATAAATAAACTTAAATGAAAAGAAAATCTTTGTTTTAATTGTTTTTTTTAAGTTACTTATTTTTGAGAAAGAGAGAGAGAATCAAAGCACAAGCGGAGGAGGAGCAGAGAGAGGGGGAGGCACAGAATTCAAAGCAGGCTCCAGGCTCTGAGCTGTCAGCACAGACAGAGCCTGACGTGGGGCTTGAATTCATGAACCATGAGATCATGACCTGAGCCCAAATCAAGAGCTGGACACTTAACCAAGGGAGCCACGCAGGTGCCCCATTAATCTTTAAGGTTCAGAAATGAATGATTTTGGAATTTGAAGTGTTGCTGGGAAGAGTACATACTGGTTTTTTTAAAAAATGAAACAAAAGTTTTATTTTAATAGTCTGATCCCTTGTGCTGCAGAAAAGTTAAAAATAGCTTACAAATGGTGTATTTTCTGGAAAGAACAAAACTTTGAAATCAGACAGACTTCTGTTTGAGTTTCAGCTTTACTAACCTGTTTGAACCTCAGCTTCCTTATCTGTAAAGTGGGGATACTGCTCCTTTTTTAAAAACATTTATTTATTTATTTTGAGAGAGCGAGCACACAATCAGGGGAGGGGCAGTGAGAGAGAGAGTGAAAGAGGGAGAGAGAGAATCCCAAGCAGGCCCCAGGCAGTACAGGACCTGACTTCCAGGCTCGATCTCATTAACCCTGAATGAGATCATGACCTGAGCTGAAATCAAGAGTCTGATGCTTAACCAGCTGAGCCACCCAGGCACCCCGCTAGTCCTACTTTTTAAAGAGCATGTAGGGATATGAGATGTTTGATAGAGGTCAAAATATCACAGCCCGAGCGGCTTGAGGTTTATTTTGTCATGGAGGTGACAATTTAAAGCTCGAAACGTCTGCGAGTTTGGTTTCCCTTGAGGCCTCTCTCCTTGGCTTACAAATGGCTGCCTTCTTACCTTGCCCTCACGTGGCCTAACGCCTGTTGGACGTATCCCTGGCGTTTCTTGGCATGTCCAAATTTCCTCTTACAAGGTCACCAGTCAGTCTGGTTTAGAGCCCACTCCAGTGGCTTCATTTTACTTTCACCGTTATTCTTACGACCTAGCTCCAAATATGGTCACATTCAATATATTTGGGCAGGGGGTGTTGGGCAGGGAGTTAGTGCACATACAGTTTAATCCATAACGTTCATAGAACAGCTCAGCAGATGGTGGCTGGCTCTTCCTATCTAACTCTGTGCTCTTGAATTCTTTACTGGTCCTTGCTGCAGATTATATCTAGTGTGTGTGGTTGTGCTGGTCACTATCTTCCTAACCTCCAGGTACTTTCCATTAAAATTAGACCAATATGGTAGGCTCACATTTAGAGAGCAAACAGGTCTTCCTTCAGCTCCTGGACCAGCTCTGAGGGTCACTTCTCATTGTTCAGTAAAACCCAGGCTTGATTTTTATAAAGTTAGCAAAGGATTATGCTTGAAGAGTATAAAAATTAAGATAGGAAGGAAATCTAACAAAAGTGCTAAGAAACATTGAATTCGGTGAAACATCATAGTAAGTAAAAGAAGCCAGACTCAAAAAGCCATATACTACATGATTCCATTTATATGAAATGTCCAGGATAGGCCAGTCTATATAGACAGCAAGCAGAATTGTGGTTGTTGGGGGCCTGGGATGAGGCGGGAATGGGCAGTGACTGCTGTGGGCACAACATTTCCTTTTTGGGTTGAGGAGAATATTCTGGAATTAGATGGTGGTGATGGATGCACAACTCTGTGAATATACTAAAACCCACTGAATTGTACCACTTCAAAAGGGTGAATTTTATGGTATGTGAATTACATCTCAATAAGGCTGCTATAAAAAAATTGAATTAGGGTGGTGGCAGGCTTATGGGAATGACTTTTGTTCTTTTCTCTGTTCCTCAAGTTTTCTGTAATTACTTTTTTAAAGTGGAGAAACCCAGAATCTTACATCTCATAAAGATTACTTGGGATCCAATTTTGTGTGGTGCTGAATGCTAGCAACGCAAAGAAAATCCCCATGAAATATCAAGGGGTCACTTTTTCTCCTAAAATATCAACCACTGACTGAGATTTACAGGCCTATAAATAGAGAGGAAGTGGGTATGTATGTGCTGAAGCTTAATAATAAATTTGATGAGCTGTAATGTGCATCTCCTAAGAGAGGGTCTGTCTTCTCATCAATGGCAGATCTGTGGTTTGTAGCAGTATTAGCTCTTCTTTGTGTGATGGAGTCCAAACGGTGTTGGCGTTGAAATCCATGCTTGTTTCCTTGTGTGTGTGTGTTCTCTCAGAGGCCTGCTAGTTCCCCGTTTGACATTATTTTCAGTCCAAGAGATTTCTGAGCCATATATGTTTTTAATATATGTTAAATAATTCACCCGGGAACGTGAGTACGCGCGCCTGTGTATTGAAACATCGGTGGCTGCCTCACTTCCAATCTGACTGTTTCTACCCGATTTTTAACCTTGTTGGCCCTATAGGCAGCCTGTTTCTTGGTTAATGACATGAAATCATCTTTGAAAGAAAAGCTAAAGACTTTTGCATTATCTTTTGCCAGTTTCCGCTTTAAATCCACCCTTTGGTATTTGCAAAGGTCAGATGAGCTATTTTGGTGTCCACGGCCCTGATTAATGGGAAATCATACATTTCCATTGGCCCCCGAGGATGAAGGATTAGTGCGGCGGTTGCGGCGGCGGCAGGCAGCATCTGCTGTAATGTCAGAAGCGTGGTGTTGGGAATTGCGGGAGCAGCAAGCCCATGAAAAATGTAGGAGGAGGGAAGCTCCTCTAGCGCGAGCCCCTGACGAGTTTTTCTCCGTTTGCAATCATGCAAACATCTCTAGGAGCATTTGTTCTCCTCCGTTAAGCCTTGTCGCTAAGAATTTAATATGGAGAGCACAAGTACCCCTTCCCTGGGAGGGCTGCGGGCCCTGTGCGGAGGTCTCTCGTTACCTGCCAGAAGGTTCCTCGGTTCCCCGAGAGTCGGCATGTTTGTGTTCAGCTTTTTACCCCTCCTTGTAGGAGACGTCGGTTTTATTCCAAGGTAAATAAAAATCATTGTGTTGGCTCCCAGATTTTCACAAGAAAGGCAGGTGCCTGGTGCGTTGGGGGGAATCAGTGAATACAGGGATCGCTGTCCCCACCCAGGAGCAGATGGTCTGCGTCAATTCATCTTGTGACCTTTCTTTGCTTCTAAGACGCGAAATCTCTGAGCCCACGGATCATAAATATTCTTTAGGTTTGCAGCCACGGAGGTAAGGGGAGTGTCAAGCTGTCGTTAGCATTTTCCGTTTGTCTGGAACCTTTGGAAGGAAACCGTTACTGCATTTTTAGGCACTAAGTAAGCCTCCTGCAGCCGTGGCTCTACAGACACACGACGGCACCACAGCAAGGCTGGCTCAGCCAAGGTCAGGAGGGGCCTCTGCTCAGCGTCCTGCCGTCTCCCCTGCCCAGTCACCAGGACAGGAAGCCGCCTGTTCTGGAAGCCGCCCCGCGCCAGGCGCTGTGATGGCCGGCACAGCCTCTGCCAGTCTGCCCAGGAGCCAGCGTTGAAGACGCTAATAGTGATAATCGCCATCGTGTATCAATCACCTGCGTATTGATGGGGAGCGATGAGAGGAGTGTCCCCTCCCTGAGCTGGAGCCCACGTCCTCATCAAGAGGCAGTCCCGCAACTGCTGCAGCGTGGGGATGTCCTGATAGCAGGGCTGAGCGGGAGCAGGGTGAAGAGGTGACATCTGAGCTCATCCCCTGTGGGAGCTTTGAAGGAGGGGGTGGGGCACGCTAGAAAGAGAGGATGTTAGAGGAAAGGCACTGCTGGGGGGTGCAGCTAGACCACAGGCTCTGGTGCCTACCTGGGGACCTGGTGAGGGGTGAGGCGGCACTGAGGGCTGATGAGGGACACTCACCCTGAGAGTCAGGTTGAAGAGGGCAGACATTATCTGCAGTTACTGGGGGAGCTCAGGGAGGTTTTTAATGTGCAGGGGGAGCGTGTGATCAGATTTTTGCTGGGGGAGATCGCCCCGGGGTAGTGTGGAGGGCGGGCTATAGGCGGGGAGTCTGGAAGCGAGGCCAGCGAGGGGCCCGCAGGAGAATCCCAAAGAGAGCCAAGGAGGCCATCTGAGCCTTGTCATTGCACTCACTGCGCCTTCCCCTCTTTTTTCTTTCTATTTTTAATGCTTATTTTGAGAGAAGTGGGTGTGGACAGAGGATCTGAAGCGGGCTTTGCACTGACAGCAGAGAGCCCAATGCGGGGCTTGGTATCACGAACCATGAGATCATGACCTGAGCCAAAGTCGGACGCTTAACTGAGTGAACCACCCAGGTGCCCCCCCCCTTTTTTTTTATTACTGTGTTTCCCTTCAGATCATCCGGATCCTCTCCACACCCTGGTCCTGCTTCCTTTCTGAGGCCTTTTCTGGACTCACCAGGAAGGCAGTCTCTGCTTCCTCTGCACCCCCACAGCAGCGTGGGCTGGCGCCACTGGACACTCAGTGGAGGCTACATGCCTCTCAGAGCTCCTTGATTCAGGATAGCAGCACTTGGCCTCTCGAGTGATACCTGTCCCCTCGCGGGGCTGGACTCTATGGGACAGGAGGACAGGAGAACTACTTTAAAGTGATTATTACAGTGGATTGGAGGGGATTCAGGATTTGGGGACAGACACACCTCACTCAGTTTGAGACCCACCTCTGCCTTACACATTCTTTCGGAAGTGATTGTTTTTGTTTATGCTTTTTGTTGTGGATAATTTCAAACATAAGCGAGAGCAAGGTTACCAGTATAATGAATTCCTATATGTGTACCCACGACTCAGCTTCAGCGGTTCTCAATACCTGGCCCATCCGATCTTATTTAATCTCACTGCCTCACCCACCCCGTTATTTTGAGATTCCAGACCTCATAGAACTTTCTCCGTAAACACTGAAGTATGTGGCTCTAAAGGTAAGGGCTGTTATTGCACTTGGGGGGTGGTCTGAGCTGTCTGAGCCCTGGCTACCCTTCTCGCCTGTACAATGGGAATGAATAGTGTTTCCTCCTCCGGGGCTGGTGTAAGGAAGGTGTGTGAAGACTTTCACCAGGACCTTGATAACTATCTTTTGTTTACAACCTCCTGAGCACCAGGCACCGTCATGGCACTAAGAGCACAGCCATGGGGGCAGACAATCCCAGGGCCCTTTCTCAGCCCCAACATTCACCTCCTGTGTCTTCGGGGCACATTACTTAGCCTGACCCACCATGTCTTCATCCTTAAACATGGAGGTAGTGATCACTACCTCCTAGGGTAGTTCTAAGGTTTATACGAGACTATGTATCAGCATGTGATAAGCTCTGACACACAGTAGTTGTTATTTTTTTAATTTATTTTTTTAGTAGTTGTTATCTTAAACCTCCTTTTTAAAAAAATTTTTTTTAATGTTTTATTTATTTCTAGGAGAGAGAGAGAGAGAGAGACAGAGTGAGCAGGGGAGGGTCAGAGAGTGAGGGAGTCACAGACTGAAACAGGCTCCAGGCTCTGAGCTGGCAGTCAGCACAGAGCCCGCCGCGGGGCCCGAACCCACAAACCGCGAGATCATGACCTAAGTGAAAGTCGGACGCTTAACCGACTAAGCCACCCAGGCACCCCTTAAACCTCCTTTAAATATAGGTATTATTTCTGATTCTCTTAGCAGTCCTGCAAAGTTTTAGTTACTGTGCCCTATTTTACAGATGCAATGACAGAGGCTTAAAAACGAGACGAAGTAACTGGCCTGAGGTCTTGGGGCACGTAAACTGCAGAGCCAGGAGTCTGCGCCGAGGTCTGGCTGCCCCCGAGACCCCCACTTTCACTGTGCCTCTTTATTGAAACCTGCTGTGTGGCCTTGAGAAGAAGATCATGGTGAGCTTGGGTCAGGCAGACCAAGGTCGTGTGGCCCTCACCTTGGCCATCCCTGGTTCTGTGGAAGCTGAAGATCTGCGTCGCAGACTTGCCTGGCGCTCCTTTGTCCCTGTCTCCTGCCTTCTTCCTGCTTCTCGCTTTAGAAGCCTGTTAGTGTTCATCAGCACCTGTGCTGGGGAGAAATAACAAGAGCAGGATGGGGAAGACAACTCAAATAAAAATGGCCATGCCAGCCCTTTTGTGCTAAGTTTTAGTGAAAAGAGGCTGAAACTCTACGGCAAAATGAGGTTCATAGGTTATCTGTGGATTTTTGTTTTCCCATCAGCCAAGATAGGAGTGGACAGGGCTTATTTACCCATTTCAGCTGTCACATTGCTAGGAATGGAAAATGAAGATAATGTGGTAGAGCCGGAAATCAAACCCAGACCTGACCCACTCCCTGCCTGGCTGGGCCCATTGTTCCATACTGCCCCTGGGGCAGACAGGCTGGAGACCCACAGGGAGGGAGTGGAGAGGGGCTCTCTCAGACGGAGCACTGGCTCACAGTCCCCATCCTGAGAGATCTGGTCCGGCTCTGGCCCGGTGGGAGGCCACGCAGTCATGCCACTAGTCTGCATTTTGTCTGGCATTCCACCCGTGTTTCTCTTCCGTGGTGCGGTGAGGCGCTCTGTTACCCAGCCTCATAAACCGGGACGCCGAGCAGATGAGTGAGTTGTCCGTGGCCATCGGGGCGAGGACTTGAGTGGCATGTTCAGAACCCCCCCCAGTCCTCCTCCCGCACCAGCACAGAGGCCTCTGGAACGTGCTTGTCAGCGGTGCTCCCTCGAGCGTGTGAACAGTAGAGCTGCCCGGCCAGAGCAGAAACTCCAGGGCCCTGGAGCTCCTACCCAGGGTGCTCGGCCTGCCGTGGTGGGAGATGTGGTGGCAGATGCGGTTAGCGAGTAGAGAAGGCTTTGCCACTGAGATGACCTTTGTCCCCCTGTTTACTAGAGAGACAGCCTTCTCCTGGGGTTGGGGGTGAGTTCGGGGCTGTCCAGACATCCTCCATGGTGTGTTTTCCCAGCACTAGACCAGATTTTAGGGCAGGTTTAGAATCCCAGTGGTGTAAGGAGGGGAGAAGCCTCTCTCCTTTTGGGTAGGAATGCAAAACCGATCACCTCATTGCTGGAATGACAGCCTGGCTTTCTTGGGATTCAGCCAAGAAAACAATTTATGAGACTGACCCACACACTTAACTAGCTAAAGCTTTGGGCTGTAATCCAGAATCCTTATTATGGAAAGCAGAGTTAAAATTGTTCCTTCTGAAGCCCCGTGGCTATTTATTTGAATTAGTGAGGTCACCCCAATGACAGCTGTGGAGACCAGTCTTTAATTAGAAGACGAATTTGCCCTGAACTTCATCAGAATGGCATTTCTGAGGGTCTTGAGTGTTTTTCTTCCTTACTTCTTTCAGCCTTAACCTTATTCCTACTCTTTGTTCAAAGAGCTCGTTTTTTCCCTTGACATTTTCATTCCCCATGTTCTGCAGCAGTCACGGGGCTCTTTCCTGCCCATGGCGTGCCCACAGGAGCCCAGCCTAGATGCCCTGCTTCTGAAGCCCAAGCTCTTACCTCTTATTGGCAGCATGACCTTCTGGACAAGTTACTTTACTTTTCTGAGCCTCCATTTCCTCAGCCATAAAGTGGGTCTAATAGTATTTATTGTATAGCGTTCTATGAAGCTACCATTTACCGAGTACCTTTGCTGTGGGCCAGGTACTGTTCTAAGTGCTTGATCTGTTGAAGCTCATTTCATCTCCGTAATAACCAAATGAAGCAGAATTCTTAATGTCCCCATTTTATAGATGAAGGAGTTGAGGTGCAGAGATCACACAGCTGGCGGAAACTGCCTGATGCCGAGCCTGCTATGTGATGGGCACCGCATAAACACCTGTTGAGTCTAAATGTCTCCCTCACCTAAATGTCCACCCAATTTGTCATCTCTCCCCTGCAATTTTTGCTTTAACTTTTCTCTGAGAATCCTGAGTATATCAATCTTACCTTCAGCTCTGGGTTTACTTTTTAAGCTTTGTGTTACAGAACATTTCAAACACATACAAAAATAGAATAGTCTAATGAACCTCTACTTACCCTTGATACAACTTCAACAGTTTTCAACTCACAGCCTATTGTATTTTGTCAGTGTGCCTCTCTGCTTCCTCTCCTGGCCCCTGTTGTTATTATTATTTTTAAAGCTTTATTTATTTAGGTCATCTTTATACCCCACATGGGGCTTGAATTCATGACCCCGAGACTGAGCCAGCCAGGCGCCCCTGATCCATATTATTTTGAAGTAAATCCCTCAAATCATATTAGTTCAGCCATATATTTCAGTGTGTATCTCTAAAAGGAAATGAACTCTTTTTAAAAACAACCACAATACCATATTTTACTTCACAAATCACCAATTATTCCTGAGTATTGCATGTTCAGTTAGTATTCTGATTTCTAGTTGTCTCATTATGTCTTTTACATTTGTTTGTTTGAATAGGATCTGAGAAGGTCCCACATTACATTAGTTGGGACGTCTCTTATGTCTCTTTTAATCTAATCTGCTCCTCCTCCATATTTATTTCATTGCAATTTATTTGCCGAAGAAACCAGGTCATTTATACTATAGAGTTTCCCACTATAGAGTTTGCTGATTGTGTCTCCATTGTATCGTTGAGTAGATTCACATGTTCCTCTGGTTTCTGTATTTCACGTAAACCAGACATTGGATCTGCAGTCTGATCAAATTCGGGTTAAATTTTTTGACGAGACTGCTTCAGAGGTGCTGTGTTTCTTTCTTGGGAGGCTCATGAAGTCTGGTTGTCTTTTTCTTTGTGATGTTTGCAGCCAGTGTTGATCAGTGCCTAGATCCGTGAATTCTTCAGGGATTAGAGAATGGTTTCCAAACTGGATTTTAATTACCTGGAGGGCCTGTTCTTCATGATGCCTGTCCCAGGGCTGGGCATAAAAAAGACTTCAGGAAGAATTGGTGCTAATTGATGAATTCTTGCCCCTCTTCAACATTCTGGCTTACTGGCCAGTCATTAAGAAAAAGCCCTCCCTGGGGTGTCTGGCTGGCTCAGCTGGAAGCACATGTGATTCTTGATCTCGGGGTCATGAGTGTGAGCCCCACATTGGGTGTAGAGATCACTTAAATAAATAAATAAATAAACAAACCTAAAAAAGAGAAAGAAAAGAAGGGAGGGAGGAAGGGCCCTCCATGTGAAAGGCGTTAAATTCTCCCATTGCCTCGGAGGCCCCACCTTCATTCAGCGGAAGCTTGGTATGTGGGGTTGTTGGGCAGCCACAGCCCAGGCGCTCACCTGAGGTCTGCCTGAAGTGCAGTGTCGTGATTGCAGGCAGTGAGCGGTTACAGCCCTTCTCGGAGGCCTCCACCCAGATGAGAGTTAAGGTTCCTTCTCACTGTAAAAGCCAGCCGCCAACTTTTTGCCTGGGATCAGTGATAGCACCAAAAGGAAGGCAGTATTAAAGATGGAAGAGTCACACCAAAGAAGGCTGGCCTCACTTTGCAAGGTTTAATTTAGATGGAAGATACTTCTTCTTCTTCTTCTTTTTTTTTTTTTTAAGTTTATTTACATAATCTCTACACCCACCGTGGGGCTCAGACTCAGGGCCACAAGCTTAAGTCTCGTGCTCTTCTGACTGAGCCAGCCAGGCACTCCCAAATGGAAGATACTTCCGTGTATTGGGTGAAAAGAAATTATTTAGAGATCGTCTGCATATCAGGGCTCTTAATTTTATAATTTTCTGAGTAGCTACATTATAACTTACTAGTAAAGCACTTGGGTTTTGAAATTGGACAGAACTGGATTCTGGGCCACGTCCTGCTGCTTGCTGTGTGTGTGTCTGAGCAAGTCATGGAGCTTCTCTGAGCCTCACCTCCCAGATGAGAATAAAAAGTTTACATATGAGGGGTAACTGGGTGGCCCAGTCGGTTAGGCATCTGACTCGTGATTTTGACTTGGGTCCTGATCTCGGTTCGTGGGATCGAGCCTTGTGTCAGACTCTGCGCCGGCAGCATGGGGCCTGCTTGGGATTCTCTCTCTCCCTTTCTCTCTCTGCCCCTCCCTCACCAAAGTAACTAAGTAGACATTTTTTTAAAAGGTTTCCAAGTTAGTGTTATGGCGAGGATTAACTAAAGTAATGAGGTAAGACAGACACCTAGGATATTATAAGAAATCAGTCAGCTTGGCTGGTGGTATTTTACAGTTATCTGTCTAGAGTAATGAGTCATGTGTATGTGGGTAAAAGTAGAATCTGGAGAGATTTGTAGCCTCCTGGTTGATTTGAGTGTCACAGGCTTCCTCCAGGCCAGTCCGCCCTCCGTTCCCTAGTGGAGGAGTGAGTGACTCTCTTACTCTTCCCCAGAGCCTCTCCTGGCAGTCATTTATTGTGTGGAGCACGTAATCGGGTGCATGGTTCTTGTCAACATTATGTTGTGAATGAAGAAGGCAGCTTAGGGCCTTCAGTGAAATCAAAAGCACCCAGGGTCTCGAAGGTGGAAGGAGCCCAGTGGGTTACTAAGGGCAACATCTCTGACAGAGCAGTCATCCCTTCTGGAGAGTTCTGCCAGGTAGCTACCAGCCCAGACTTCCAGTGATGGGAAGCTGAGTCTCATAGGCAGTGCATACCACTGTTGGGCTCTTCTCCAGTTAAACAGCAAGGCCTGTGTTCGTTTTATCCGAAATTGGCCTCCCTTTTATTTCTGCCTGCCAGTCCTGGGTGTTCTCTCCAGTGCTCCACTCTGCTATGGAAGGTGGATGACTTGGGTGACGGAGTCATACTTACGTGGTCTCTGCTCTTAGTGGCCCTGTGTTCTTGAGAGAGCCCTCTCAAGGCAGATGTGCCAAGCATGTGGGACCGCCTTTGTGTGGGTAAGGGTGGAAACCTTCCTGTGAGTGTCAGGAATGGGGTGGAATTCTGTTAGTGTCTGATGCAGGTGGATGGGTGAGACATGAGTGGGAACTGCTTTAAGCTTAAGGGCTGTGATTTGGAGCTGGTGTGGAGTGTTAACCTTTTCACATGCCCCCTTCACCCTGCGGCTCTCCGATGTCCTTTGTTATGCTCCCGCGTGAGTGGTGCTCACGCCTGCATTATTTAGTGCCATTCATCCTTGCGCTCTCCCGTTCCTACAGCCTGCAGGAAAAGACACTGCAGCATGTGGGCTGCGTGTCATTCCTGGGTAGTTTGTCAGCCTTGGAAAGCTGCTAGTGAGCCGAGAGCCCGCGACACCAGCCAGTGATGTGGGGCCTGTGTGCTGTGGGCTCCTCCATCACCGGGAAAGGCCCTCCCACGGTGGTGACATAAAAAAGCACGAAAGCATCTTTGTTCCATCCAGATGTGGTGCACCAGCCCCCGCTCACTACAGGTCTTTGGCCCTCACCATCCCCCCTGTGAAATTCCCCTAATTCCAAACCCGATGGAATCAGATGCCCTGCATTGAATGGCTGGCTATTCATCAGGGGTGGATGTTGACATACAGGCTGCCATTTCTTTGTTGGCTGACTCCTGTCAAAGGTAAAAATAAGAATTCTTGTATTCCTTGAGTGGGATTATAAGTAGAATGCCTGTTCTAAGAGCAGGACAATAAAGTAGACGTTTCTGTGGGAGGGGGCGGTCATACTGAGCAGCCTGTTTAGACGGGACCAGATAACTTGGGATAGTCTGCCAGGCATTGCTGTCCTTTATCTATGGGGTGCAGGGACCGATGGCCTCAGCCCTCCTGCTCCCCTGGCATTTGTCAAAACATGCTGTGGGTCAGGAGACCCTGAGCGGAAGAGTCCCAGGAGGTCAGCACTGTAGTGGACAAGAAGTGCGTCAACTCCCGCTGGCCCTGCGTGGTGTCGGGCCCCTGTAGAGCAAGGTGGGAGGAGGGGAGAGGTTGAATTTAGGCTCCTGTGCCTTTGTTTCTTTCCCCTGAGACTCTGAAAGCATGAAGAAATGTAGAGAAGTAGATAAACACATTTGTTGTCTTACTACCCAAAGCTCACTACTGTAAGCATTTGGCATATGTCCTTGTATGGATCATGCGTTTTTCTTTGTAGAGATTATACTGTAAATACAATTTTGCGCCCTGTTTTTCCCTTCACTTAATGTATAATAAGCAGTTTTAATTGAAACACAGCTTATAAGTATCATTTTAAAATGACTACATAATGTTCTTTCATATGGATGTATTGTCATTGACTCACCTTAATATCGGACATTGAAATTGTTTCTGTTTCTTCTGTCCTTGGCAGTTATAATTAACTCAGCAATAAACAGGGTAAGGCTTAAATCTTTGCCTGCATTTTAGATTATTTACTTATTTTTTAAAATCATTTCATGGATGAGTTTTTAATTAATTTTTTTTAATTTTTAATTTTTTTTTTTTAAGTCAGCTCTATACCCAGCATGGGGCCCCAAGATCCAGAGTTGGCATGCTCTACCGACTGAACCAACTGGCGCCCCTAGATTATTTACTTATAATAAAAATTCCTTTAAATAGAATTACCATGTCAAAGGGGATGCTTATTTTTAGCATTCTTACTGCAAAAAATTGGTCCTGGTTTTTATTTGCTCAGCCTTTATGGGGACCCAACCTAACGTGGTCTGGGTTGGGGACGGAAGGACAATATGTGGAATGGGGCTGGGGACGGCTTCCTGGAAGATGGGTTTTGAGGCCATGTTCTCAAGGTGTTGAACACTAAGGTGAAGGCGCATGGAGGTCATGTGGAGGGACTGTCCTAGAAATCCAGACAGAGGGAACAGAATGTGCAAATGCCCCAGAGCTGCTAATGAGCACAGGCCTAGAGATGCTGAGGCCAGAGGACACGGAGGGTGCAGTGAGATTGGACAGAAAGGGAGGCAGGACAAGAGTCAGCAGGGCTTGGTGACAGAATGTAAACTGTACCCTAACAGCAGGGGGAAACCATAAAGGGGCTTTAAGCAGGCCGGTGACAAGATGTTTGCAAGTCGAGAAATGACTGCGGTGTCGAGGATGGATAAGAGGGGGTAGGAAGGGATTCAGGGAGACCGATTAGGACTCCTGCACGCTTGGGGCTACTCAGATTTTGCTAAATTGGCCTGAGACAATCCATGTCATCCAAATTTCCATTTCTTTAATTCCTTCTGAGGTTGGATACTTTTATGTTGATTTGCCAACTGTATTTCATGATTTCTGACCTAAAGGCTCCTGGAGCATTAAGGCACCGTCACTGCACGCTTTGAGATGGTATGGTCAGACACACAATTCAGCTTTGTATCAGAGCTTGGAGACCTAGCAACGGGAGGTCATGCCCTGAGTTCCTGGGACCAGGATTGTAGCTTCCAAGGCACACCATCCTTTGTCCTGTCCAGGCCTCCCAAAGTAGGCACCATGACTGGGGCCCTGGAAACATAGCACAGCAGGCTCAGGGCCTGTTCACTAGAAAGAGGTCCCTTCTCTGCCATCAGATTGGGAGGAAGAGGCCCAGAATGCAGCAAGCTCAATTTATTCATTTATTTAAAAAAAATTTTTTTATGTTTTATTTAGTTTTTGAGAGAGAGAGAGAGACAAAGAATGAGCAGGGGAGGGGCAGAGAGAGAGGGAGACCAGAATCTCAAATGGCTCCAGACTCTGAGCTGTCAGCACAGAGCCTGACACAGGGCTCGAACTTGTGAACGAGAGATCATGACCTGAGCAGAAGTCAGACGCTTAACCGACTGAGCCACCCAGGTGCCCCTCAATTTATTTATTTTTAAGGTTAGTTTATTTATTTTGAGAGGGAGAGAAAGCGTGAGTGGGGAGGGGTGGAGAGAGAATCCCAATCAGGACCCCTCGCTGTCAGCGCAGAGCCCATCATGGGGCTTGATCTCACCAACTGCGAGATTGTGACCTGAGCTGAAATCAAGAGTCAGAGGTTTCACTGACTGAGCCTCTGCAGCAAACTCCATTTAAATCAGGGCATCCTTAGTGATTGGATCGGCTTTGTTGTAGAACCCTGCCAAGGCTGTTTATTGCCAGCGGGCTGTAAGCACTTGCTAGAGTGGAAAAGGTGAGTAGAGAATAGAGCCTTAGGTGTGATGTTTACCTCCCCAGACCCTACGCACAGTTCAGCTGGCCTCCCCAAAGTTAACAGCATCCAACTTGCAGATCGTGCCTATTAATATATTTATTAGCTTGCTTGTTTGATAGCCACAGGCTTCCTGAGGAAATTGCAGGCAGGGGTTTGCAAAGAGCATACTCTGATTGGAAAAACTTCTCCATCCAACGAGCTGGATGCCTGCCATGCGGTGGGGTCTTGTGCCTTTTGGTTCCTCCCAGAGAGGGGCCGGCTTTGTATGCAGTGTGCACGGCACCTCGAGTTCCACCTAATGCTGTGTGCAGGATAGCTGAGTGCAGCGCTGTGGCTGAGTAATGACCCTGCATTTCTCTTTGCAGCTCCTCGATTAGGAAGTCACAGGGACCTTGAGCCTGAGTTTCATTCTGGAGTGTTTTCCCCTGTTAAATCAGAACGGTGGCAGATTGTTAAAATGCTACCGTTGTAGCCAGCGGCCGTGTCACGGTGCCCTACATACACGTGGTCGTGCCCTTGGCTCTGGCTAAAGTCCTTCTTATTTGCCTTTGAATTTTACACGGAGACCAGATACCATAGTTAGGGTGTGGAGTTAGTTGAGCTGACCCACCAGAGGCCTTCCAAAAGTTATTTTATGATTCCTGATGGCTGCTAGAGGTTGACACATTTTTTTTCAAATCATAAACCTGGTTACAAAAGAAATGCGTGTTTTTTGTAGAAACTTTTGGAAAGTCACCAGCCCTCCCCTCAAAGACCCGAAGGGAATAAAACATAATTACTCTCACCAGTAAAGTGTCCCCTGCTGTTACCAATTAGGATTAGGTTTCCAGGCTTTTTTCCTTTGCATAGCTGTACACTTTGTAATATAAAACTCTATGTAGTCTTTTTATCTTGATTTTTCCCCCCCACTTAATATGTGATGAGCACTTGCCCCCCATCAGATTTCCCCCCCCTTCCCCGGTGCTGAAAGTGTCAGTAGAGGGCAAGCAAGCCTTTCTAGGCTTGTGTTCCCTTGTGGGACAATGCTGTCATCTCAGTCAGGGTCGCGTGGCTTCGCCAGCTCTGGGCACACAAGTCACCTTCTTTAAATACTGCCACAGGTGACAGATCATCATGCTTTGAAGGATGGATTTGATTTTTCTAACAAGCCAGTAATTTGCCACGCCCCAGTGTCGTATGCCGAGTAAAGCCAGCCAGCCAACCTGAGACGAGGCAGTAGCATGAGATAAGGTGTTCCTGGGTGAGTTGCAGGGGAGGAGAGAGGAGGAGTGGGTGTCGTTCATTGGACACTGGGATGGCTCCACCAGGCCGAGCACTTGAAAGCCAGACCTAAGCCTCTGCACGAGCACCGCACGCATAGCCACAGGGGGCGGGTGGGGGTGAGAGGTGGGGAGGGCACCAGAGTCTCCTCAGGAGCTTGGTCCATGTGCCCACAAGGCCAGGGTCCATGGGGGGCTGGGAAGAGAGGGTCAAAGGGACATGATCCGTAAGTGTAATTGTAGTGGGCACTGCTTGTTGGCTGTCTGACTCCCATGCCTCACTCATGTACTGACCCAACCTTGATGTTGTCTGGGCTGGTGTGCGCCTAGCTGAGACCTTTCCTTTGCTCCTGGGGCAAAGCCCTTCGGCCCCCATGTTGCCTTCTGCCTGTGTCTTACAGTCAGAAGTGTGGAAGCCATGGGCCAGTGGTGGCAGAGCAAGAACACGAACAGGTCCCGGGTCCTTCGTGTCGCCCCCGAGGGGTGCTCCAGCTCTGTTCTGCCTGCTTCCAGATTTCTTCTTGTTCCATGAGAAAAATAACCCCCCATCTGTTTAAGCGACTGTTAGTTTTTTAATTGCTTGCAGCTGAATGCAATCATAACTGATAAGGTAATGTTTTAATATTTTACAAGGGGGAAATGTATTTACATATTGTGTAATTAAAAATGAAAAATAATTTAAATCCCCACAGATTTCTGGGCCCCCATCAGACACACTAACACAGAATCTTTGGGGATGGAACTCACGTATCTGTATTTTTAGCAAACTCTCCAAGTGATTCTGAGACACAATAAAATGTGACAGTCGTTTCCACATTGATTAGTACCATTATTCCCATTTTATGTATGAGAGCGTTGAGGCCCAAGGAGGTTATACAGCTTATCCCAGTTCTTTTCAGTGAGATTGACATGTAGGCCCGTCTGGTTTCAAAGTGCACCCGCTTGCCCGCTCCAGGGAGCCCTGGCTCTTCCCCCAGAGCACAGCCGCACTGCTTCTGAAAGGAACTTCCAAAATAGCAAATTCAAAGCAGTTTTTGACACAGTTTTACACTGTTTGCTGTCAAGGGATAGCGTCACTGCAGCATATATATCCTCAGGAAATGAAGGGATGTATGGTTTCTGGATTGTTTGTTTAAAAATGGGCTCATACGTTCTTGATCTTGCCTTCTGCTGTGGAAATAAAAATTCTTTGAATTAGCTTTTTCCATAGACTTTCTAGGGTTAAGTCACTTAGGAATTACTAGAACATCTCACCCATGAAAGGTAATTATGGTTGTTTTATGAGTGTGGAAGACATATAGCTTGTAAGTGCTAGAGTGGTCTCCTGTGAGTTATTAGAACTCACAGTATTCATGTTATACCAAATTAGCCATCAAGGGCTGATAGATTTTATCTCTAGTTCATCAAGGCATTGGTCAGTGCTATACATCCATAACAATTAAATACACACCAGCTCTCTTCAAATAGGATCTTTGGGTAAGGTGGCCACTTCAGGTTGTAATAATGTGATTTGCATGGGTATTTGGAGACCTGTATGGGAACGATGACTTTCTGATGGGGGAGAGAATTTTCACTGCGGGCACGGGGAAGTCTGAGTACTTGAGAAACTCGAGGGGCCGGAAGCATTGTGTGGTCTGGAAGGTAGGAGCTTTGTGCTTGGACCTGGGGCTGAATCCACCCCATGTCAGGATCTCGACGCAATTCCAAATAGACCTGGAGAAAACACTCAGTTACCAAGGCGGTCCTATGCGGAAGACACATGGGGAGGCACTGCACTGCCGCCTTCACGGGGCTCCTTTTCTTACGCAGGAGAGAAGACACTTACCCAAGTCTGCAGCCGGTGTCACGTGCCCTCCTCCTGTGGGCTGCAGCCTTTATAGATGTCCAGTCAGTTCCTACAGAGCTTTGCAGCATGTAGGTTTTGTGATTTCTGTTCTGTAGATGTGGACACTGAGGCTGAGAGAGAGTGATTTGCTCACAATCACAGCCAACAAATAGCAGCATCAGATTTCAGCCCAGGTCAGCCTGACCCCAGAGACCCTGCCCACCCTGCCTCTGCCTGTGTGACAGCTCCTGGTGCTCCACCCTGCTGTGGGGGCGGGGTGGGGAAGGTGTGACAGGAGACCTCTTTGGCTGAGAGAACTGGGGAAATCTTTGCAAAGAGGCTGGAATGTAAGAGTTTAGGGAGGGGGCACCTGGCTGGCTCAGTCAGCAGAGCACATGACCCTTGTGCAACCCGTGAATCAGGGTCATGATTCAAACCCCACACTGGGCATGGAGCATACTTTAAAAATAGAGTTTGGGGCGCCTGGGTGGCTCACTCGGTTAAGCGGCTGATTCTTGATTTCAGCTCAGGTCACGATCTCACGGTTCATGGGTTCAGGCCCCAAGTCCGTCAGCACAGAGCCTGCTTGGGACTCTCTGTCTCCATCTCTCTCTGCCCCTTCTCCATGTGTGCACGAGCTCTCTCTCTCTCTCAATAAATAAATAAACAAACAAACAAACTTAAAAAAGAGTGTAATTTTTAAAGAAAGGAATTTAGGGTGAGTACAGGTAAGTAAGGAGAACACTAGGTGTGTTCCAGGAATGAGAAGTCTGGTCTGACTGAAATACGCAGTTCCTTGTGCGGATGGGAGGGACAAGAAGAATGAAATGAAGCTGGGAGAGTAACTGGGACAGATTCTGAAGGGTACTCAACGCCTGGCTTAAGTTATAGGAAGAACATTTTGTATTTTAGGTAAATCTTTTGTTGAAGACGGTTTGTATTATGCTACTCATTATTCCTTAACGTAAGGATGGCTGCTATAATTTCATCTCAGAACTTAGTGTCAGCCAAAGGAAAAAAAAAATCGCCATCTTCCCCAGTGGAATGTTTTTTATTCTGCCTTTACTCATCAGAAAGCAAGGACTGTGGAATTCCTTGTCTTTCCCTTTTTGCCCAGGCTACCAGGAAGCCCAGGCCTGATTTGTTGTTTAGTTTTAATTACTGTCTTATCTCTCCAGTTCTTGGTCAAAATGTCATCTTTAATTTCATGTGATTTCCATTCTTGCTTTTATTTTATATTACTACTTTATTTTACTTTAGTTCCTTTGCCTTGGGTGTAAATTATTATGAAAAACTACCTTAAATTCCTTTTGGAAGTAGGCGGGGTCTATTCTTTAAGTGTATCTTCACGCTAGGGGAGAAGAAGCTTAGACTGACTTGTGGCGCTGTTACAGGGCAACAGGGCGCTGCAACAGGACCGAATTGATGGGCTGCTTGCAGGAGGCTGCTGGGAAGGGCTTTGTATCAGGATGGCGGATGGCATTAGTCAGTCCCTGGGAGCCCCAGGAGTCCAGAGGGGCCTCAGATTGTCAGGAGGGACCTGCTGGGCATGTGTCTGCCGTGGGGGCTCTCTGCAAACCCCCTTGCCGCTGCCAAGTTGAAGGCGTCCTTCCCATTCCTGGACCCCCTTTTCTTTGGGGTCGCAGCGGTCTCTGATTCGGTCCTTCCCCAGGACCACCGGGACCGGTGTTTTGGCTCTAATTAGGAAAAGGGATTCCAGTTCGTGTGTCGGAAGTTCTCTGCACCCCGCTTTCCAGAGCATTCAGGGGAACCCTCGGTAAAGTGACACTGTGTGAGGAGTCAGGTGTCAGCACCCCAGTCCAACTAAAAGAGACCCTCTCGTGGTCCACAGGCCCTGAGGACGTCGGGCTTGGTGGTCTCATTTCTGAAGATCCAGGGCACAGGGTCTTAGCTATACGCTGCCCTCCTCTGGGAGCCCAGGCATGGGCTCTCTGTGTCGCTCCTTCTGGCCTTTGTGAAACCACTAGGCCCTCCCCAGAGGCCTGCCGCACATCGCTTTATGCCGGGAGCTCACACATCACGACTGCCTTGCTTTGGTGCAAATTCATGTTGTGGTTAGCTTTTTAAAGTGTTCTTAATAACAGCAGTGGCTGAAGCGCCTGAGACCCTCTAGAACTGTGTACGTGTGTGCACTTTTCTGGAAAGGCCTTACCTGATTCTCAAAGGGACTATATTCTTCAACATTTTATCCAAAACCAATTACGAACCACGGCTACGAAAAATGACCTTCTATGGATTTCTTCCTGACATTCTTAAATATCCATATCAAACCGCTCCCCCCCAGAGCCTGCTGCTCAAGGCAGCTCCAAGCAGAAGGGATGCAGCAACACCCAGACCGCGTGGGGGCCGGCATTGCAGCTGCCTGCAGAGCCCTTCAAGCTCAAGTGCCATCTCCAGTCTCGATGGGCAGTTCTTGTCCCCCCAGCCTGGGGCTGCTGCGCGGCTGCAGCTTTTATGTCTCCCAGCTGTGCGCTCGCTCTTGCCCTTCACCGCTGCGCCCGCCACTGAGAGCAGCCACGCAGCATTCCCCTTTCAAGTGGCCGAGGAAAGGCCTGTTCTCCAAGCTGTGCTTGGGGGATATCTGCGGACTTGGTGTTAGGAGCCACAGCACTGAGACTTAGGACAAGCTCCAAAAACAAAATGAGGCTTTTCTCTGTGGTCCAGGGAGGCTCCGGACCGGAAGTCACTTGATTTTGTTTTGCTTCGCTGTCTCCACAAGCCCACAATTGCAGAAGCACTTTGTGAATCAGAAAGGGAAGCTTTGTTCTCTGGTAATCACTGAGAAATGCCTTTCCTGAATGGTTCCTGTGAATGTAAACAGCTCTACAGAAAAAACAAAACACCAAACCTAAGACATGGACAGCGGTTACTTCCATTCTATTCTGATGGACAAGCATTTATTGAATACCTACTGTGTGCTGATAGAATTCCTGGTGCACTGGGGACGGCAGGTCCAGGAGGAACCATTACATGGTGACGGACTGGAGGAGAATCTGCAAGCCAAGACTGTGGGTCCCAGAAGAGTGCAATTAATTCAGCCGGTGTGTGCGTGTGCATGTGCGTGTGCATGCAGGGTGTCGGGGGCCTCACAGAGCGGAGGCAGAGGAGCTGGTTGTTAAAGGAAGGAGGTAGCCTCCTGTGTTCTCTTTTGACCCTTTTCATTATGTGAGCTCGCATTTTACCTTGCGGTGATTAGTATGCACATAATATTTCATGCTGCCTGTTTTTCATTTAGCATTCCTTTACCGATTTCCACTTAGCGACGAGGCCAAAGTATTTATCATTTTAAAAAGCCACGTAGCATTTTTGCCTTATTGATGTACCCTCGCTGCTTGGCTGTCCTCTCATTTGTTGGGAGTTTTTCCGCAATTAGGCATCTGCAGAATCAGCTCTCCCCTCCCCCTAACTTACTTCCTTTGGGGTGTACTGCTGGGTCAAAGTTATGAATGGTTTTATGCCTTTCCTACTGAATGTGTTTTCTTTTTATTAGGGAAAATTTCAAACATGTACAGAAAATAGAAGGGCTGTGATGATGAACTCACACGTATTTACCAGCAAGTTTCAACAGCTATCAATTCATGGCCAGTTCAGCTCATCTACGCCACCCTCCCCCACCCCATCTCCTTTCCTGGATTGCTTTGCAGTGACCCCCAGACATCATATAATTGCATCTGTAAATACCTAAGCGTGTATTTCTAAAGGATAAGGCACCTCATAAAAGTATACCCACAGCTTCATTCTCCCATCAAAACAATATAACCAAAATTCGTCACATAAAAATATCTAGTCATCAGCTGAAATTTCAGGATTCCCCAATTCTTTCTGTGGCCATTTTCAGGAGGCCAGATGGCTCTTTGCACCGGCGGGTACATTAGGGGAGGTTTCACTTGACACACTGTTCCGAGGCTGGGATTTGCGGGAGAGGGTGCTCTACCTCAGGTCCTGGCCTCAGAGAGTGGGTGAGAGAGGCCTCTTTGCAGGCCTCTGCTACTGTCTTGTGTGATTGGTGCTGCCCCGGGCGGTAGGCACTAGCCACCCGTTGCTCAGGCTTCCTCATATCAGTCTGACTGTGCCGTGTATCTGCAAACCAGCTTGACTTGGTGTCATGTGTGGAAAATGCCAGGCTCGTTTCTCCCTTTGGACTCCGCTCCATTGAAGAATGAAATTTCCTCATGCTGTTTCTTCAGTGCTAAAGAAGCTAGATACTACGTTCCTTTTTCTACAATAAAAATTCCAAGATGCTAGGAAAATGCCTGTTCCCCACTGGATTCCCCACATGATCATCTTATTTGCATGTTTCCCTTGGCAGGCTTTGTTTGGTATTATTCAAGGTGACCCAGTTAGAACCACTGCTTAAAGTCACGTTGTCATTAATAAGTTATACAACCTGTATATAAGAAGTCTGTTAGCTCTGAATATTGTACAAGTAGGAATACATGCTGTGTCTGGTCCCTTCTTCATATTTAAATATGGTTACATTTAAATGTAATCTCCCTGTTTGTTCTCAATGTTGATATTCCTGATTTTTCTATGTTGATGGATAGGAGCAATTTCCCAGATGATTCAGAACCCTGTTGTATTCGTCTTCGGAATGCTAATCACATGTGTATATCATGTCCGCATCTTTCTGTGCCAGCCCAGCTTGGCTCTCAGTCTGCTCCTTCTCGACTAGCCGGGGACCCGACCAGGTGGTGAAGAACCAAGTTATGGGGCACCTGGGTGGCAATGGACTGAGCATCCGACTTTGGATCAGGTCGCGATCTTGCAGTTTGTGAGTTCGAGCCCCACATAGGGCTCACTACTGTCAGCCTGTTAGCCCAGAGCCTGCTTCAGGTCCTCTGCCCCTCCCCTGCTTGTACTTTCTCAAAAATTACTATTTATAAGATAACAATAAATAAATTGGTTAAAAAACAAAAAGAAAAACCATGTCATGAGTAACCTAGTCTGGAAAAAGGGGGAGTTAACAGGGAGGGTTGGTTAGGATGCAGATGCCTTTTGGAAGGTAATAGGGTAAGAGGGCTTTTATTCTCAGGGAAGATAGTCTTTAGAGTCAGTTAAAAAGGCTGACTTATGTTCAGGACAGCCTTACATCTGTTGCCTGGCTATTTTTGATGGAAGAATTTAAATAACTGGATTTTAGCTTTCGTTAGGAGTTTGCCATTTTATTTCTTACTCTGTTACAATACAATATCCCCTTTCTTTGTTTATAAAACAATAATAACACATTAAAATTTTTTTAATGTTTGTTTATTTTTGAGAGAGAGACAGAGCACACAAGCTGGGGAGGGACAGAGCTGGGGGCGGGGGCCACAGGGGATCCAAAGCAGGCTCTGCGCTGTCAGTATAAAGCCCGATATGGGGCTCAAACCCATGAACTGTGAGATCGTGACCTGAGCTGAAATCAAGGCTTGGACACTTCACTGACTGAGCCACCCAGGCGTCCCTAATGGCAGAACACATTTTAAAAGATTTGCCTCTATGCCAAATACTTCAAGATATTGATTATTTTCACTTTTTTCTATTTCTCTCCCAGGCCTTATCCTTGCACATTTTTTATAACAATTTTGTGCCTTTTTTGTCTTATGCCAGCGTAAAATTCTTCTGTGTGATTTTAATAATGGCTGTATGATGGTCAGTTGAATTGATAAAGACACCATAATTTCCTTAGCCATTCTTTCTCTATTTCATATTCAAGTTTTGTGAATTTTATTTTTTTAAGTTTATTTATTTATTTGAGAGAGAGTATGCAAGTGTGTGTGCATGAACTGGGGAGAGGCAGAGAGAGAGGTAGAGAAAAATCCCAAGTGGGCTCCGTGCTGTCCATGCAGAGCCTCACGCGGGGCTCAATCCTACGAACTGTGAGCTCATGACCTGAGCTCAACCAAGAGTCAGACGCCCAACCAACTGAGCCACCCGGGTGCCTCTAGTTTTGTGAATTTTATTTTATTTTATTTATTTATTTTTAGTATTTTCATTTATTGCTAGGAGAGAGAGAGAGACAGCGTGAGCAGGGGAGGGTCAGAGAGAGAGGGAGACACAGACTCTGAAATAGGCTCCAGGCTCTGAGCTGGCAGTCAGCACAGAGCCCGACGCGGGGCTCAAACCCACAAACTGTGAGATCATGACCTAAGCGAAAGTCGGAAGCTTAACCGAGTAAGCCACCCAGGCGCCGCTAGTTTTGTGAATTTTAAATAATTCTATGTTGAACGTGTTCCTGTGTGTAGCCTTCCCCCTTTTTTCAACACCTTTGGTGAGACATGATTCACATAGTATGCAATTCACCCATTTAAAGTGCACAAGTCAGTGGTTTTTCGCATATTTGCAGAGTTGTGTAGCCGTCACCTCTACCGATTTTAGAAAAATTTTATCGTCCCATACACATTAGCAGTCACTTCCCGCTTCCCATCTCCCTCAACCCTAGGCAACCAGTACTTTCTGTCTCTCTAGATTTGCTTCTTCTGGACATTTTGTATAAATGGAATCCTACAGCCTGTGGTCTTTTTTCCCATTAAAAATGTAACGTGGGGCGCCTGGGTGACTCAGTCGGTTAAGAGCCTGAATCTTAATTTTGGCTCAGATCGTGATCTCATGGTCGTGCGATCGAGCCCACTCGAGGCTCTGCACTGGTGTAATGCCTGCTTGAGATTCTCTCTCTCCCTCTCCCTCTGCCCCACCCCTGCGTGCATTGAGTGTGCGTAGGCACTCTCTCTGTCTTTTAAAAAAATATAGTGTGATAAAATATGCATAACATAAAATTTGCCATTTTAACCATTTTTAAGTATATACCTCAGTGACATTAAGTACATTCACATCGTTGTACAACCATTTCTACCATCCATGTCCAGAACTTTCTCATCTTCCCAAACTGAAACGCTATGTCCATCCGACACCAGCTCCCCATTCCACTCCCCGCTGCCCCCGCAGCCACCCTTCTGCTTTCTGACTATGATGTTGACTAGATACCTCACATAAACACAATGCTACAAGTATTTGTCTTTTCTTTTTTAATGTTGATTTATTTCTGAGAGACAGAGCAGGTGAGCAGGGGAGAGGCAGAGAGAGAAGGGGACAGAGGATCCAAAGTGGGCTCTATGCTGTCAGCTCAGAGCCTGATGTGGACCTCAAACTCAGGAACCATGAGACCATGAGCCGAGCTGAAGTCGGACACTTAACCGACTGAGCCACCTAGGTGTCCCAGTATTTGTCCTTTAGTGTTTGGCTTCTTTCACTTGGTATAATGTTTTCTAAGTTCATCCATGTTGGAGCACATATCAGAATTTCATTCCTTTGTATTGCCAAATACTATTCCATTGTATGGATATACCGTATTTTATCTTATCACTTGATGGACATTTGGGTGGTTCCAGCTTTTTGGCTATGAGATTAACGCTGTCATGAACACTCACATACAGGCTTTTGTGTGCACATACGTTTCCATGTCTCTTGGCTGTGTATGCCTATGAGGAGAATTGCTGTGGTCTGTAGCTTTTTTCTTTGAGATGTTTCTTTGAGCTGAGTCCCAAAGAGATTATTATTAGGTCAAAGGATTAGAACCTTTTATAGCCTACCCCTTGATATCTATTGTCCAAGCTGTTTCTCCAAAGCGTTCTTAAATGTATGCTACCTTCAGGGACGTGATGTTCTGGGTTCACATCAGCCTTGCCAGCAGTGCATATTATTCTCTTAAAAGTGTGTTAATTTACGAGTAAGAGTTTGACTTTATTGTTTTCCTGAGGCTGTTTTTTATTAGCTGCAGTTCCTCCAAAGACAAGGCCTCCAGATGGGAAGACTGGCTTATAGCTGAGCCTTACTTCCTCTGCTAGGTTGCTTTTGACTGCTCTCCTTAATGCCTTTGAATACAGGGAGAGTGTTTCTCTTTGCCTAGTTCTGAAGGACAGCGCTTTGCAGGAGTTAGTCAAAGCACTCTGGCTTTACTGAGCACAGCAGGTGTGAGCCCGGGGAACTTTGGGGAGTCTTTCTCCCAGCTTGGGCTTGCAATTTTGTAATCGCTCTTTGAGGCAGAAAGGAGACCTTCCTTTTTAGCTTGGCTCCAGGGTGGTGCCTGTGGTCTCTGGCTGGTCTAGTAGGCCGATCGGTGCCTGGCCAGCAGAGTGGGGCCCTGTCATGCTCCCTCTAGGAGGGACTCAGGATGGCCTCCTGAGCCTCTGCCTTGAAGACCGTTACCTACCCCGCCTCTGCCTCCGCACGTGAATTCAGCCTTTCCTGCGGTCCAGGCCGCGGAAGTTGCGTGTTAAAAAGTGCAGTTCATACTGACCACACTCTCACTGTGTGCCGGGTTCCCCATCCGGCGCTTGCATCAGTCATTCTAATCTTCACGACCATCCCGCTGTGGAGGAACGACTCTTTGGCCCGTTTCATGGCAGACTGAACAGTAGTTCAGAGAGTTTAAGACCTATGCCCAGGGTCGAATGACCCAGGACTGACGCCTCCAACATCAAATTCACAACCGTGCCCTTGACCAAATGCCATTCCTGTTTCCCTCTTCCACGGAGCCGGTCTGGTAACCTGGCCCCGCTTCCTGCCGGCAGTCTCTGCGCTCCAGCACAGCCCCCACGCTGCTACCAGAGTGACCTGTGTCAGACGCAAATCTTCTTGTCACTCCTGTTGAAAAGGCCTGTCCGTTGCCTCCTGCGGAAAGCACAGACTCCTTACAGAAAATGAAAGGGCTCTCCCCGCTGGCCTCCTGGCACCGCTTCCCTTCACCGCAGCCCCGCGTTTCTGTCCTCACATCTCCGCTCCCTGTTTGCTGGAGCCTCGGCAAGGACCCTTCCTCCTCCTCCACGTTTCTGCTCCTCCCTGTCGCCAGGCCCTCCCTCCGCTCTCCCCAGCATGATTACCTATCCGCCGGCTCTGTTGCCATCAGTCTGGCTGTCTTCTGCACACTCCTCTTGGAACACTTCCCGCGTTCTGTCCTGGCTGCTCATCTGCAGGTCTCCCGCCTGGTGACCTCCCTCAGGGCAGGGGCTCCGTCTTGCTGATTTTTCTATCCCGCTCTAGCCCAGGGCCTGGTGGGGAGAGGCCTCCCAGTTAAAGTCTCTGAATTAAACCGAGAAGCCTTTGGGTGGCCTTGTGTGTTCCGCTCCCCGACGGCTGGCATTCCGTCTCCTCCGAGGACGCAGGTCTCTGTAATGAGGAGTCGCTGAGCACGAACCAGCAGCATATCTACTCCCTTGCACTGCTCCCCGGGGACCTTTACTCTTCCCCCGGGGCGAGGGGGGGTTGGTGGGCCCACCAGCCCGCTGGGCCGCTCCCACCAGCACACCATCCTCCTGGCCTGGGCCCTGCAGAGACCTCGCCTCCCCCAGTTGCCCGGCGCCCTCCCAGCCCTAAACCCCTGTCTTCCTCCAGCTCCCCTCGCACGCTCGTTTACTCCATGCACAAACTATTCCAGCAAGTACAAAGAGGAGAATACATCAAACCAGTGGCTCTGCTTCTAGAAAACACACCCCGAATGCACTTTAAAATCTGTGGATCCCTCTCAAGGGAATTCCAGTTAAAAAAGAACTTGGATCAGCAGCCCCGGGCCTGTGTGGCTAACAAGCTTCTATTTTCTCTGTTATTTGGCTGGCCTGAAGGACTCCTTTGTCTGGGGAGTGGGAGCATGCGGTGTCCTAATTAGGCCAGGGCGTGGAGTTGTGGCCCCGGCAGACCTAGCCTTTGGAATTGAGCTCTCCAGACAGGAGAGGAGGTTTGGATGTTGTGAGTTTGTCCGTCTTTAAAGAAAACCAGAAGATTAAAAAGAGCGGAACACGAAATGCAGTGTGGTATTCTGGATTGGATCGACCAGAAAGGGGCATGAGTGGAAAAACTGGAGAAATCCAAGTCCAGTCTGGAGTTGCCTTCATAGCACTGTGCCAGTGATAATTTTTAGTTTTAATAAATGAACAGTGGTTATATAAGAGGTTTACATTCGCACAAACCAGGAGAAGGGCACATGGGGGCCGTTTGTACGATCTCTGCAACTTTTCAGGGAAGATACGATTATTCCCGTGTTCAAGGTTTATTTAAAAATGAAAAAGAAGGGGAAAAAACGGATCCAGGAGCTAATTGGACTTGACCTTTTAGCAGCAGCACTCCGTTTCACACTTCAGACCCCAGGGGTCGGTCTTTCGACCCTCACCTATGGGTTCAGGAGGGTTCCTGCCTCCAGGAACTCCTGAGGCCAGGCTTTTCTCTGCCCCGCCGTCCTCAATTTAGGGATGACCCGGGCCATGGCAGTGCTGCCACCTGCCCGCTGTACACTCTTGGGCTAGACACCAACCCGGGCTTGATGTGCTTCACCTGTTAGAACAGGGCTGCCCTGCCCGGAAGGGAAGGGAAGGTAAATAAAGGGACACAAGTGAAGAACTTGTGGCCCAAACAGAACTTTGTGCCTGGTAGCCTTTGGATCTCATGCTCCCTTCCTCTTCTCCATTTTTTGTGTGATAGAAATGAGAGCTGTTTCCTTGAAGATTTGAGTTCATGCTAGCTTTGAGGGCAAGAAGCTGTCATTGGGAAGCTAGCAGCAACACTGTACCCTCCACATCACCATCCCCCACCTCGGCCATGCTCCATTTCTAGAAATCCAGGAGACGTGAGATCTATTTTGAGTAATTCATGGAGAATCTTCTTACTGGATGGGCTCTAACACCTCTTGGAGTTTTAACATTCGGATTCCTCAGGAAATTGTGCTGTGGCTGTTTCTGTACCTTGCGGATGGGCATGCTGTTTGGGGGCTTCCTTCTGGAACCCGAGCCCCGTGTGGCTTCTGGGCATGGAGCTCTCCTGGCTCAGAAACTCAGAAATCAGGAAGGCTGGAGATACTTGCACGATCCCAGAGCCCTGGATCTGCCAGGCACAGCCTGCGGATAGCCATTTACCTGTAGGTGGCAGTGGTGACACAGGAACGCTGAAGGAAGGGGCACCCAGGACAGTGTTGGTGGAATCCCTTTCACAGGAGCTGTGGTAATAATAAAAGCTGGGGCACCTGGGTGGCTCAGTCAGTTGAGTGTCTGACTTCAGCCCAGGTCACGATCGCACAGTTCATGAGTTTGAGCCCCGCACTGGGCACGCTGCTGTCAGCACAGAGCCCTCTTCAGATCCTCTGTGTGTGTGTGTCTCTCTCTCTCTGCCCCTCCCCTGTGCATGTGCTCTCTCTATAAACATCTATAAAAATAATAAAAGCAATAGCCGTTATCATGGCTTGTGGACGAATGGAAGTCTATTCTAGGCTCTGTCAAGTGCTCTGTATGCATTGTTGAGTATCACAACAACTGTGTGAGAAGTGCTGTTATTATTACAGCATTTTATGGATGACAGAAAGGCTTGGACAGGTCAGTTTACTGCCCTGGGGTCACACAGTAAATGGTAGAACTAGGATTCACCAAAGGAGCTCAAACCCCCTGTTCATACTCTCCACTATGATGTCCAGTTCTTCTGCTTCAGAATCCAAAGGGAGAACACGGGGACAACTGGGAACCTAGTTCCACTTCTGCCAGACTGCCCAGCGCCTGTCACCCAGGGGCCTTGGAAGGGTTTATGGGGATCATCTTACTTCTAAAATGTCCTTGTCAGCATAAGATCGAACCTTCCTGAGGAACTCAAGATGCCCGGCCTTCGTGCAGCTTCAGGTTTAGATGTGTAGCCAAGAATATATTTATGGCTCATCAAGCCAGTAAGATTGGAAGTAACTCTTAGAATATGAGCATTAGAATGGTTTTGAAAGCTCAGTCCTTGCATAGACTATGCCTTCAAGTGCTGGGAAGTCCTCTCAGGGCATCACTTAGGGATGGTATGAAAGGAGGCTCTGGAAAGGTTATGGGATTGGAGCAGGTCAGCTGGAGTGAAGGCTTTACAACCAGGGAAGTCTAAGGTGATTTCCTCAGGGCTGGAGGCAGAGATACAAGGCCCCTTGGATTGCAGAGTCCTCTGGATCCTGGTGTACTTCCTGCTTTCACACCCTCCCCACCCCCACCCAGCAGATAATCTACTTTTCTGTGCAATGAGGACTCAGACTGGTCTTCTCTTCAGCTTTATTTTTCTTACAGCATACGATCAGGTTTTGTAAAATTGTGTGTTAGCCCGAGGATGTCCACTTTCACCAGCTTCTCTTCACCACAGTACTGGAGGTGCTAGCCAGACAGTTAGGGAGGAAAACGAAATAGAAGGTTTCCAGATGGGAAAGGAAGTAAAATCTCTGTTTGCAGATGACATGACCTTATATGTAGAAAACCTTAAAAGATTCATTGAAAACCAAAAACCAAAAACAAAGCTAATAGATTCAGCCAAGTGGAAGGGCACAAAATCAACACTCAAGAATCAGCTGTTTCTATACAATGAACAATTTAAAAAGGAAATTAAGAAAATAGTTCCATTTATAATAGTATCAACAAGAATAAAATCCTTGGGAATTATCAAAGAAGCAAAGTCTTGTACACAAAACTACAGAATGTTGTTAAGAGAAATTAAAGAAAATATAAATAAATGGAAAGACATCCTATATTCATGGATAGAAGACTTAATATTTTTAAGATGATAAATCTACCTAAAATGGGCTACAGATTCAGCGTGGCCCCAATAAAAATCCACCAACATTTTCTGCAGAAATAGAAAAATCCATCCTAAAATTCTTATGAAATCTCAAGGGACTCCAAATAGTTAAAACAACCTTGAAAAGGAAAGGCAGTTGGAGGACTGACACTTCCTGGTTCCAAAACTCACAGTCATCAAGGGAGTGAACAGTGTGGTGCTGGCATAAGGACAGACCTAGACCAACGCACTAGAATAGAGAGCCCAGAAATTAACCCTCTCACATATGGTCAATTGATTTTCAACAAGGGTGCCAAGACCTTTCAGTGGAGAAAGGACAGTCTTTTCAACAGATGGTGCTGGGAAAACTGGATATCCACCAACACAAGAATGAAGTTGGACCTTTATTCCATAGGAAAATTCAAATAGATCAAAGACTTAAGCATAGAGGTGAAGTGGTAAAAAGTCTTAGAAGAAAACACGGGGAAATAACCTCATGACACTGGATTTAGCAGTGACTTCTTGGCTGTCACACCAAAAGCATAGGCAACAAGAAAAAAGTAGATGAGTTGGACTTAATCAAAGTTAGGAACTTTGGGGATCAAAGGACGTTAGCAAGAGAGAGTAGAAAGACCACCTATAATGCCTGGGTGGCTCAGTCCGTTAAGCGTCCGACTTTGGCTCAGGTCATGATTTCATAGTCCTTGAGTTTGAGCCCCGTGTAAGGCTCTTGTGCTGACAGCTCAGAGCTTAGAGCTTGCTTCAGATTCTGTATCTCCCTCTTTCTTTGCCTTTCCTCACTCATGGTCTGTCTCTCAAAAATAAACATTAAAAAAAACCAAAAAGCCTATAGAATGGAAGACAATAATTGAAAAATATACATCTGATAAAGGATTAATATCCAGAATATATAAAGAGCTTCTGTAACCTACCAACAAGATAACATGACCATATGTGTGGAAAACCCTAAAGATTTCATGAAAAAAAAAAAAAAACCCAGAAAACCCTCTTAGAACCAATAAACAGATTTAGCAAAACCACCTTATTCAAAAACTGACCCAAATAGACATTCATCCAAAGAAGGTATTCAAACGGCCAATAAACTTGTGAAACGGTGCGTAACATCACTAAGTCACAAGAAAGTGCAAAACAGAACCATGGTGAGATATAATATAACAGGTGTTGGCAAGGACATGGAGAAGTTGGACACTTGGCCATTGTTGGTGGGAATGTAAAATGATGCAGCCTCTATGGAACACAGTTTGGCAGTTCTTAAAACTGTAAACACAGAATTACCATATGATCTGGTAATTCCACTTCCGGGTATACACCCAAAAGAATAGAAAGAAGGGACTCAAACAGCTATCTGCACACCCATGTTCTTAGCAGTATTCACAGTAGCCAAAAGCTGGGAACACCCCATATGTCCGTCCACAGGTGAATAGATAACGCGAAGTGAGGTATATTCATGCAACAGAATATTATTCAGCCTTAAAAAGGAATGAAATTCTGATACCTGCCACAGTGCAGAATAGCCTGGAGGACATTATGCTAAGTGAAATAAGCTGGACACACAGAGAAATACTGTATGCTTCCCGGAATACAAGGTTCCTAGAGGCATGGCATTCATGGAGAGAGGAAGCAGAATGATGCTTGCCAGGGGCTGTGGGGAGAGGAGTGAGCAGTCAGTGTTGAATGGAGGCAGTTTCAGTTAGGAAGATGAAGTTCTGTGGGTGGATGGTAGTGGTGATGGTGGCACAGCAGTGTGAAATCTACTTCATGCCACTGATCTGTATACTTTAAAATGGCCAAAATGGTGAATTTTATGTTCTGTACACTTTACCACAATAAAAAGAAAACACTAGAACAGGACACATTGGCCAGCATACTGTCAGAGTGGGGTGGGCGGCGAGGAGGGTGAGGGTCAGAGGTCACGCGGGCCTGTTGGCTCATTTGTCAGGACTCCTAACGCCCAGAGAAGAAACGGGAATAAGTAGTCCTGGGAGCTCATTAATAACAGAGGCCCAGGCAGGTCTGGAATCAGGGTCACTTGACTCCTTGTCCTCCTGTGGGCCAGGAGCTTCATGAGGGCGGCGACTAGGCTGTCTTGCCTTCCTCTGTGTGTCCCCAGTGTCCAGCACTTCATAGCCATGTCGTACATTTGTGTCAGCTGGATGACTCTGTTGGCCCTCCTTCCCCTGAGTTAGCGTGCTCAGCCCTGGCTGTACGATGAGCCACCCAGGGAGCTGTGAGCACATGTCAGTACCTGGTCTCGTGTCCTAAAGGTTCACATCCGAAGGTGTGGGCTGGGATCAAGGCAGGAATATTTGCAAAAAGCTTCCAGATGATTCTGCAGCCAAGTTTGGGAAGCACCGTCCTACCTCCTGCCCTCCCTTGCTGCTCTCTAGCTGCGGGCGTGAGAGAGAGAGGCTTGGTATCTTCCTCTGGGATGTCACACAGTCACTAGGTGGTTCTTCCTGGTTCATCTTGTCAACCTTTGTGTTCTGCTTAAAGGCATGCTGTTGTCTGTCACAGTGTGTGTGCGCGGTGCCATTAATTTCCTCCCAGCTCCTTGGCACCAGGGCGCAGGTATCAAAGCCACCCAGAGTGCTGTGGTTGTCCTCTGTTACAGCTCAGACCTTGACTGTACCTTAACTGACTGCCTATCTGCCTCCCATTATACTGACCTCTGAAGGTAGGGTGTTCGTCATCTCCTCCTCTTCGTCTGCAAGGCCAGTGCATGGCACATCTTGGCCTCTGCCAATCTTGAGTGAAGGGCATGGGCACCGTGGGGTTTTATTTTGCCTTCATGTTACAGAGAAAGCTGCTTCATGATAGTCTACAGCCTGGCCAGACGTACTTTGTATATCTTCTTCTGGTCCTGTTACCTTCCTTTAGAGGGGTGCGAGAGGCGCAGGGACAGCTGTCAGAGAAAAGGACATCCTATAAAATAGGGATGAGTATTTGGAATTCATTCTCTTATCTCTCCGGTGGAAGGGGAGCAGCTGCAATTAACATTCACAAAGCATGTTAGGAATTTGAAGCAATAGACAATAATGGCTCTGTGTAGAATGTCAGGATTGATTTTTCTTTCCACCTGACTGGTATATGCCAACCTGCCTCACTAGCGTGTAGTAATCCAGAAGGTTCATCTCCTATTATTGGTGCGTATTATCAGATGAGCTTCCTGCCCACCCCAGCCCCCTTTTCTTCTTCCTCAATACCTGGCACGAAGCAACCTTGAATGATACTCCTTTGTGCCAGTGCCTCTGGGCTCCGACCCACACTCTTGATTGTTGGGGAGGTAGATAATTTGGCTATTTTTTCTCCATTCTCACCAAAAGGATGTTGCTGAATGCAGAATGCTAAAGCCAGCCCTCTTCTGCCTTCTGGTGCTAGCTGCTCTGAAGTCACTATATTTAACATCAAAGTGTAGACCGCAGCAGCCAAGAAACCAAGCCACTGGATTGTGAGGCTCCTCCCAGCAGGACTGCCTGGGATTGCGGGCTGTAGGGGTGGGGGTACGGGTGCAGAAAAGCCAAGCCTGAGAGAACACTGCCGTTGCCATCAGGGTCCAGGCTTCAGGGCGTCCTGGCTCGCAGCTCCCACCAGTCTTCTTTTGTGAATGGAGAAAATGCCACGGCAGTAGCATTAGGATAATAACACTGTCTTGCACAGAAGGTTTAATGGGAGCTGTGTTAGCTCCTGCCCAGCCCTGCCCTTCCTAGCCCAGTCCTGCCCTGCCCAGCCCTGCCCAGTCCAGCCAAGTCCAGCCCTGCCTAGCCCTGCTCAGCCTTCCCCTACCCTGCCTTGCCCTGCCTAGCCCTATTCTGCCCAGCCCTGCCCAGCCCTGCCCAGCCCTGCCCTGCCCAGCCCTGCCCAGCCCTGCCCAGCCCTGCCCTGTCCAGCCCTGCTCAGCCCTGCCTTGCCCTGCCTTGCCCTGCCCAGCCCTGTTCTGCTCTGCCCAGCCCTGCCCAGCCCTGCCCAGCCCTGCCCTGCCCAGCCC
>NW_024080659.1:1285147-1296965 GCF_003009895.1 Hyaena hyaena | reverse complement strand
CCAGCCCTGCCCAGCCCAGCCCTGCCCAGCCCAGCCCTGCTCAGCCCTGCCCAGCCCTGTTCTGCTCTGCCCAGCCCAGCCCTGCCTTGCCTTGTCTTGCCCAGCTCAGCCTCTGGCCATTAGCATATCACCAGAGAAGACTGAAGGGTCAGCTTTTGCAGCCAGGGTCACTGGCGTTTTGATCTTTATCTGTCCCGAGGGCTGGCTGATGGGAATGACTTGCACCATTGCTCCCTGGAGCATTGTGTTTCTGCTGTTGCACCAGGATTTATCTTGGGTTTTGACGATTTACGTGACAAAAGAAATGAGATTGAATTTTGCTTCCTCTGGCCCGGGGACCGGACCGAGTGAGGGAGTGCGCATTGGGTGGCTGCAGTTCCAGGGGCAATCGGATACAACTTTGTTCCCATTGCTGGGAATTCTTTTATGAGCAGAGAAAAATAAGAACTGATTTGAGCTCCTTTGTCAGCCCTACTTGCCTCATCTGTTTCAGCAGAGCCAAATACTCACGGTTGTATTTATGTGGCATTTCCAGCAAAATGAAAAGAAAGCAGCATTCTTTTTGGGTTGGTTCTTTATAATCAAAACAAGTATATATCTTTTAGCTTGGAACTCAGAATCCCAGTAATTGAATAGAATTCGCTACCCGGAGGATAAGTTATCATGCCTTTGAACCCCTTCCTGGTATTATTAGAGGAAGGGAGCGGATGAATATAAGGTTAATGGATTCTGCTGCTAAACCGAACTTGGAAATGAGGTTTCATTGATTTAATATTTCCTCTATTAAGCCTCCCAAGACAGTGTTCCTATGGCCCTACCAAAGTGCAGTCACAGATTTTCCTCCTCATGAGCGTCTGTCCCACAGCCGGTGCTATGACAGGGACGGATGACCATCTCAGAATGGCCCTTTGGCCAGCTGGCCTCTCCCCTGGCTGGCTGGGCAGGGTTGAAGGCCTGGGCCTGCAGGCAGAGTGGCTTTATTGGGATTGGTGTCCTCTTGAGGATGTGCTCTGCTCTCCCTGCTGTGTGAGTCCTGGCGGGAGGAGTCATGTCTTCTGGGAGTGGACACCTTGAAGGGGAGGGCTGTTCAGAGACAGCTGAGCATGGTGGGGAGAGCAGAGGGCCGGAGGCACGAGTCATTTCACCCACATGCCTGCCTGCTCCGGGACCTGGCTGTGGCCCCCCGCCTCCGGCTGCAGCCCAGTGCCAGGGGGACACGCTGCTGTGGGATTCCAGATGCTGCCTTGCGCCTGTCCCCTCCGCCTCCCTGTAGCCTCTGCCCTGAGTCGTCTTCTCTAGGCTAAGCTGACCGGTGCTTCGAGGCATTCTTCCTAGGGGCCTGCCCCTACCCTTCCCACCGTGGCCGTTGTCTGTCCCCGCCCGCCACCCCCAGTGACCCTCCTGACGTGGCCGCTCTTTTCCCCACGCGTGTGCTGGACAGGGCAGGGGAGCAGTGTCTCGGGGGCCTGTTCACCTCCGGCGAGTCTCCGACACGCGTTCTCATCCCTGCCTCTCCCTCCCCGCACATGCTTTTCTTCTTATGGGCACACACCGGGTACTCCCCCGTCCCTGCCAGCCTGGCACCATCGTGGACTTTAAGGGTTCCTCAGATCTCGGAGCCTTCCCAGCCCCTGCCCAGTCCGCTGCTTGGCCGGCATTCGCCTGAGAAACAGAGCCTCCTCGTTCATGGGCAGGCGGGCTTGTTCCAGCGGGGCAGGGGCCTTCGGGTGCCAAGGCTGATGAATAAAGAGGGTGGAAAAGTTGAGGATGTGCCTTTTTTGGCAAAAATTAAAACAAGGGGGCATTCACAGGCAGACTGAAGCTATTGCACACACGTCTTGAGCAGTAGCTATATTTTTGGAGTATATTGTCACTGCTTGTAAGTACAGCCTTTGTTTGGATGTGTGAGTTCTCTAGTATGTTATGTAAAAACAAGTGCCACTTCCCCGAAGCTGCATCCAGTAAAACAAGGACAATCCCAGCACGTACAGAGGTCATTTGTTTTCTTATCTGAGTATCAGTGGAAGTGTGGGCTGTATGAAGAAAATGGTGGTGATGTTTTCTCTCTCATGAACCGTACAAGTAGGTTGGGGCGCATTTATAACCTGTCCAAGCTACGACTCCAGATCCAAAATCCAGCTTTGCTAGGAGCACCTGGGTGGCTCAGTTGAGCATCAGACTCTTGGTTTCAGCTCAGGTCACAGTCTCATGGTTTCGTGGGTTCGAGCGCCACGTCGGGCTCAGTCCTGGCAGCAAAGAGCCTGCATGGGATTCTCTCTCCTTCTCTCTGCCCGTCCCCCACTTCTTCCGTCTTTGTCTCTCTCAAAATAAATAAACTTAAAAAGAAATAAAAGTCCAGCTTTACTAGCAGGCGCGGCAGGATCGTGCAACTTTGTAGGCATTGGAGACAGGCAGACCTGGAGACTGGATGCCGGTACCTCCAGTCCTACGATGAGATCCCGGACAAGTACCCAACCTTTCTGAGCCTGTTTCTTTCCTTTTAAGTGTGGGAGGGAATAATACCTGCTTTGGGGGGGGGGGGGGTGGATTTTTTAAATTTAATTTTTGAAAGTTAATTGTGTTGAAATACACGTAAAGATCACCATCTTCACCATTTTTTCAAGCATTCCATACATTCACATTGTCACGCAGCCAATCTCCAGAACTTTCCATCGTGCAAAACTCAGGGCCAGGTCTTTCTCTGTTTGCTCCCTTTTGACAGCAGCACCCCTGACCGCTCTGCCGGCTCAGCCCACGTGCTTGGGCGGAGAACGTGGTGCTTCTGGCCCCTTCTGTTTCCTGCCAGGGCCCCCTGTTTCCAGGAGAAATGTAAATCTATTTTCTCTCTGACTTTACAGAAAAAGCAACGGATGGCTCCCTGCAAAGCGAAGACTGGACGTTGAACATGGAAATCTGCGACATTATCAATGAGACGGAGGAAGGGTATGTGTCCCTCCCCGCACCCCCCACCCCCGACCTCATGTGAAGCTTGTCAGCTCCTGGGGGGTCACTGAGAGTCTGTCGGGGCTGAAGGGCGAGTTACTTTTTGTTTTGTTTTTAGTCTGTTTGCTTTGGCATTTAATAAACTGACCCTCTGCGTCATCTTTCCTCCTGCGTCCCCCCCCCCCCCAGGCCACCCCCCATTGGCAGTGCTTGCCTTGGAGCAGTGATGACCTCTCAATAACCTGCTTTGTCTCACAAGTGAAACTGAAGTTGCTCGGGTACTTGGGCCCCCGTGGTCATCACCTCCTCCAGCCCCTCCTCCCCAGCTCTGCCTCCCCTGCCCCCAGAGTGAGGCTGTCTCTGTCCTGCTTTCGGGGCTAGACCCGAGGGAGGGAGGGGCCCCACAGCGTCCACAGAGGGAGGCGGGGAGCACAGAGTGTCTCTGGCAGGCGGAGAGCTTGCCCCACAGGCCGCCCCTTGCACGTTCCTGAGCTGCCAAGTCTGTCCTTCTGGCCGTTTGCTGTCTGTCCTCTTGCAGCTGCAGTCCAGCTGCGTCCTGCTCACACTTCTTCCCCTTCTGTCTGTGTCTGGCCCTCTGTCCACGCCATAAAAGATGGCATTTACTGTAGCCACGCCCTCTCCAGCCCTCCCCAGTGCGACGAGGACAGTCCAGAGTCTGGCTTCCTCTTGGCACGGGCCCTTTGCAGCCTTGCCCTGTGTAAGCCGGGGCTGAACAGATTCTTACTGAGTGATGGCCTCCTGCTGGGCCCCAGGGTGAGTGCCCAGGCACAGCAGGGAGCAGGACAGACGCCCTTGAAGCCATTACATGTTACTTTACGTGGTCAATTACACGATCAGTTGGTGACAAGACTGGAGAGAAACGAAGCCGGGGAGGGTGCAGGATGGGAGTTAGCCATTTTCAGTGGAGGAATCAAGGAGGGCCTCACTTGAGAAGGTGACATTGAAGAAAGACTTGAAGGAGATGAGGGGATGAGGTGTGAGGATGACACCAGGGGACAACCTTCCAGGCAGAGGGGACAGCAAGCACAGCAGTCCCAGACAAAGGGCAGGTGGTAATGTTGGAAGAATCACAAGAGGTTCCTGGGGCCAGAGTGGAGAGAGTGAGTGGGGGGAGGCCAGACCCGTCACCATCCAAATAGTGCAGGCACCACGGGCTCTGGCCTTGACAGGGAGGGAGGGGATTTGAGCAGAGAGGGGCGTGGTGTGACGCTCATTTTAAAGAGGTCACTCCGGCTACCGTGTTCGGAATGGTCTGGCTGGGCGTGAGAAGGACAGAGGGCAGAAAATGGAAAGCCAGTTAGGAGGATAATACGATAACCCTGGTGTGGGATGAGGGTGACTTTGTCCTAGATCACTGTAGAGGAGGGAGAGAGAAATGGTCAGATTCAAAATATATTTAGAAGGTGGAGCCAGTGGAGTTTGGGAGGTGGGTGGGGGCCCGAGACAAGAGAAGAGTCAGGAAAATTCCATTGTTGTTGTTGTTTTAAGTTTTTGTTTTTGGAGAGAGAGAGAGAGAGAGAGGGACAGGATCCTAAACGGGTTCCATGCTGACAGCAGCGATCCCGATGCAACGCAGGGCCTCAAATTCAGGACCCAGGAGATCATGACTGAGCCACAGGCACCCTGCCTCCAGTGCTGTGAGCTGAGCTGCCATAGGGAGGGAGCAGGCTGAGGAGCAGAGATCAGAAGGGAGGCTAAAGCCCTGCAGATCTGAGCTGCCTGCCAGGTGCAGTGTGGCCGGGTCCTGGCACGGAGGGGTATGGAACCGGGGCTGGCGGCCTGTGCTGGAGGTGAGTCTGGTGCTGGAATCTTTGTGAAGGACGGCGTATTGCTGCCTCTAAATGGAGGTGGTCCACCTGGTGCCCGGCACACAGCCGACTCACAGAGACTTGCTGGGGGCCAAGCATTTCTAATCATGTCTCGCACTCATGGCCTCCCTTGTCTGGTTGTCTGGCCACATTTATTGACCCCACAGGCGGAGGGATGGCCATCCTCAGGATGCCAAGACGACTGTGCCTCAGCTGCTCTTGAGGGGCTCACCCGGTGGGGCCGAGCCGGCTGTGACCGAGGCGCGTACCCTTTGCAGCAGACACAGGGGCAGGCTTGGGCTGGGCCTCAGTGGGGCCGGGAGAGCAGTGTGGCGTGTAGATCAGAGCGGCACGAATGGGCAGTGTGCTGGGGACACAAGCGATCTGGGCGAGCAGGGAAATAGTGGGGAGGGGGTGACCTTGGGGAGGGAGGGTTTGGCCTGGCAGTTCCGGTCGGGTGTGAAGAGCCCTATTCCTGTGTTATCCCCAGAGTCAGGCTGTGGCCTCCGGGCGCTCTGTCTACCTTCTCCCCTTTCCCTCTCATCCACTGACGGTCTTCCAAAAAATGGGCCTTCACTCCCGGTAAAAATCCTTAGTGGACCCTGCGTGGTAACCCGGTCCCTCTGCCACCCCATTTGGGGCTCTCTCCCCTTGTCCTCATCCTTCAGCCCCACTGACCTTTCTGTTCCTTGAACTGCCCCCATTGCTGGACCCCACTTGGCAGTTCTCCACAAATGTGGGCATATGTGAATATGTGTTAGAGGGGAGCCTCCTCCTTCCCAGGTCTGAGAGGTGGGTCACCTTCCATTCTCATGTCACCTTCCTCCTACGGTGGCCCACAGTCCTGTTCCTGCAGTTTTGAATGAGAGCATCTCACGAACACCGGGGATTTTCTGTCTTCGCCTCGGCAGTGAGGGGACTGTCAGATCTCTTCTGGGTTGGGAGAGAAACTCTACAAGGTCAACTAATGGTCGGGCACCCTGTCAACTCCTCCCTGCTTCAGGGCTCTGGTCCCCGTGTTCCTCCTGTGTCCCCCGTCACGCAAGGCTTGTTAGAGTGACTCTCCCTCCACAGTCCCCCGACTGTGCACTCCATGAGGGGAGGCTTCTGTTTCGCTCACCGGTTTATCCCAGCCACTAGCACGGTGTACGTACACATAACTGACCCTTGACAAGCACTTGTTGAGGAAGCAAGTACATGGATGGAGTCCCTAAGGCACTCGGTCTGATGCGGACTGCGGAACAGAATCCCAACATGGTGTGTTGGGGCGCCTGGGTGACTTAGTCGGTTAGGCGTCCGACTTTCGCTCAGGTCATGATCTCACGGTTCGTGGGTTCAAGCCCCGCGTCGGGCTCTGTGCTGACTGCCAGCTCAGAGCCTGGAGCCTGTTTCAGTCTGACCCTCTCTCTCTGACCCTCCCCTGCTCACACTGTCTCTCTCTCTCTCTCTCCTAGAAATAAAAAATAAATAAAAAAAAAATTATTAAAAAAAAAAAAAGAATCCCAACATGGTGTGGCCAGGGAAGCTGCGTATAACTGAGAGAGACAGAGCGGTGGCGCTGGCTGGCCCTGGGGCTGTCGGGCACCGGCTAGGTGAGGGGGTGGGGAGATGCGGGGAGGTTGACCCCCAGGCTGGTGGGCAGTGTATGCCACGTGCCCGTAGGAAGGGGAGTGTAGCGGGAGCCCGGAGCCGCCCGCCTAGGCTGGAATTCTAGGACCTCCACTCCTTGCTGTGCACCTCTTTGTCCCTCTGTCCTTATTTACAATATGGGGGTACCAGCAGTACCTGTCCCATTGGGTGGTGACAAGGATTAAAGGAGTAAATATCTGTCAAGTGTTTGGCTACAGATGTACCCGTGTCCGTGCTCTACATACGAGCTTGCTCTTTATACCCATTAAAGACCTATACATTAGAGACCTGCATTGCCCGTGACTTCCTCCACCTCCATTTGTAGTGCTATCTGGCCAGTCCTTGGTAGTGATCTCTCTGGGTTTGCCGCCCTTGCCCTGTCTGCCATTCTCCCAGCACTTGCTATAATATACTCCAGGCCCCCACGCCAAGCCCTGCATCGCACTAGCTCCCGCACTGAGTCCCGCAACAGCCCCAGAAGGTAGGGACAGCCTATTTTAGTGTTGAGGAAACTGAGTTCCAGTGGTTCGGTCCCTTGCCAAAGGTCTCACAGCATAGCTGAAAAGGGCAGAGGCCGGATGTAAGTGTGGGCTGCCCTGGCCCCAGCCCCCCGAGCTCCAGCCCGGCACGTATTTATTCAGAGCTTCACCTGTGGCAGACTTGGTCACCTGCCCCACAGGCCCCTGCTTGGGCTTTCCCTAATGTCCAAGGCCAAGATCCATCCCCTCTGTCCCCAGGCCTTGTGTGGCAGTCCCCCATACCTTGCATCATCGGTCATTAACCAGGAGTGCCTGGCTGATAACCTACCTGGAGATGTTTATACCCTGTTTCCCAGGCCTTACCCATACCGGAAGGTTAGTTAGGGCCCAGGTAGGTGGATGCAACAAGTACTCCACAGGTGACTCTGACGTGCGACTCCGAGGAGGAGCCGCTGCCCTGGGTCGTTTTCACGAGCACCCCAGGACCTTCCCTCACTCATGGAATCTTTGTGCACGGGCCTCTGAGCTGGAGGGTGGCCGGAGGAGTAGCCACCGCCCCTGCAGTAGATCACGATTGACAGCAGAAGGGGGGCAGGGAGAATGGGAAGGAGAGGAAGAGTGTGCGATGGTGGAGGAGGGGCAGTTTGTCCTCCTGGGAGGGAGTGAGGAGAACGCAGCTCAGAAGCAGCAGTTCTGGAGCCAGAGGCTGAGATGGTTCAAGTATGACTAGAAAGAAGGGTTCTTAAGGGTCTGGGGTGGAGGAGACCTTACAGGTGGCTGAAGATGGTCCAGAGACCAGATCCTGAGGCCCTGGGCGCTGCCCTGAGGCGCCTGACCTTTCTGCCTGGGCGGTGGGGCATCTCACGGGGCCCTTCCCCGCCTCCCGCTCCTTTTCCCTGATCCGTCTTGGCTCTTGACTCTTCCTTCTCTCCTTTTTCCCTGTTTCCAGCTCCTTGCTGTCTAATCTGCCGCTGCTGCTTGAAACTTTGCAATTCCTCTGACATGACTTTGATCCTCCTCTCAGAAGCTTCTCCCCCGGGGATAGAGATAAATACTTGCTTTTGTGCTCACCCAGTCACTCTGAGGCAGTACTTCCCGCCGCTGAATTTCCATTTTAACTCTAACCCAGGAGCCTGCTGACTCTCTGATTTTCCACCACCACCATCACCCCCACACTGGGAGAGCTCTGTGTGCGCCATGCTCTGTGAGCTAGAAGTGATCGCAGCCCTTGGGGGCTGTTCCCATTTTTCTGCTCTGTGGAAGTTCAAGAGGAGAGGGATGAAGCTGGATTGAGAGGGATGGCGGCCGGGGGTCAGGGCTAACTGTGGCTTGGCAGAGCCTTTGAGAAAGAGGATATCAATCCTTGCTCCTGGCCAGCAGCCGCTGACCTTCACCAGCTCAAGTCCACAAGCAGCCCTCAAAGCCAGGAGCTTGTCAAGCCCCATATTTGCAGAAATCAGCATCCCTGTTTGGAAACTGCAGCCATACCGCAGACACACTTGGCAGGGACCCCTTCCCCAGAGAGCTCTCCCATCAGCCTTTGGGCTCAGGAGCTGAGAATCCCTGCAGGCAGCCACGTTTTAAGTTGGGAATGGGAAATAGGTGACTCATAGTGTTTTAAAATTTCTTCTAGAAGCCTTGTCTTGCTCCTGTGTATTTCTGTCTAAATTGGGCTGATTAGCAGAGCCTCCCACCCTCCCTTCCCCCAGCTGCCTCACACACATTTGAAAGGACTTCTTCGTTTGGTGAAGAGATCATAAATATTTCTGAGCTGTAGGAATAGAAGGTGCCTGACTCACGGACCTTCAACTTTTGAAAAGACCCAGACACATTGACATGTTGATCCGGGGAAGGCTGGAGCCCACTGATGAAAGCAAAGGTCTGACCTGCAGCGGGACCAGGGGCTCCCCGGAGCTCAAGTCATGGGCGGCAGGGGGTAGGGGCTTCATGCCAGAGGTAGCCCTGAGTCCCACGGCTTTGTTGGATCCTGGTTTAGGATAAATAACTTGTTAGACGCATGGGCTTCACCTACTAGGTGCTTCTAGAGGGCTGGCTGGGGACCCTCACTCCCGGCTCTAAACCATGATGTAAGGAGGAACGCGTTCCAGGTTCCAAACAATCAGCTTATGAACCTGCCTCTGGGAATCCACTGCAGCTCCATGACCCAAAAACACACAGTTCTTTGGGTTTTGAGGATGCTTAAATTTTCTCAAGGCAAAAAGGACCTTCATGGAATTGGGGAGGAGCGGAACAGCCAGGCCTCTGCAGGGACCTGGCCATTCTCTCTTCTGTTGTCTGTGTCTGTTGTCTCTTTAGTGTCCCCCACAACAGTGGGTTAGGTACTGTTCTGAATAAATAATACTTGCATAGGAGGCGGAATTCAAAAGAGCTGCAGAAAAGCAGCCCAGTGAAAACCCTCACCCCCTGCGTCATCCAGTTCCCCTCTTCAGGGGCCACCAGTTACCAGCTTCTTGGGTCTCCTTGCAAAGATTCTTCCGTCTGCTGTCACGTGTGCTATGCATGGATGCTGTCCTTTCATATGCCAAGATGAGCAGACATTGGATACTTTCTACAGATGACTCCACTCTCCTGTCTTTGAGTTGGCTCCATAGTGATGCATAAATAACATCTTTATTCTTTTTTTCACATGTTTATTTATTTATTTGGAGAGAGAGCATGAGCGAAGAAGGGGCAGAGAGGGAAGGCAGGGAGAGAATCCCAGGCAGGCTCTGTGTTGAGAGCGCAGAGGGCCTTGGAGCTCGATTTCACGAAGTGTGAAATCATGATTTCACGAAGTGTGAAATCATGACCTGAGCCGAAATCAAGAGTTGGACACTTAACCAGCTGAGCCACCCAGGCACCTGGGGTGTCTTTTTATTCTTCACTGCAGCTACGTAGTGTTCCACTGTGTGGATAAGCATGATTTAAATTAACCTGTTTCAGGGCGCCAAGGTGACTTTCAATCTCAGGGTCATGAGTTCAAGCCTCACATTGGGTGTAGATTACTAAAAAAAAACAAATCTTTAAAAAAAAATTTTTTTTTTTTAAATTAACCTGTTTCTGGGGCACCTGGGTGGCTCACCTGACCAAGTGTCTGACTTCTGCTCAGGTCATAATCTCATGGCTTCGCAGCACAGGGCCTGCTTGGGATTCTGTCTCTCTCTTCCTCTCTCTGCCCCTCCCCCGCACACACTTTCTCTCTCAAAATAAAGTAAAAAAAAAAAATTAACTTGTTTCACATTGATGAAGATTTAGTTTGTTTCCAACCTTGTATGTTTATAAACATGCCTCATACACCCTTGTGTATAACAGACAACCTCGTACACGTGCTAGTTCACACAGGAGTGAGTCTGTGGGGTGGCACCGCAAGTGGAACTTGTGAGGGTTTTAATATGTCCTTCTCTCCAGGCCAAAGGACGCCATTCGAGCCCTGAAGAAGCGGCTTAACGGGAACCGGAACTACAGAGAAGTGATGCTGGCGTTAACAGTGAGTGCTGCCCTCACAGGGGGTGGGGGTGGGGCGGGAAGACGCTTGGGGAAATCCACGTTCTGGCCTTGCCCCACCCACAGGCCTTTCCCTCGGTCCCCTCAGCACAGCCTCCGGTAGCCATGGCCGGTGGACCCCTTGGCGCGAGCGCCACTGGAGAGCAGCAGAACCTTCCTGCAGTGCCCTTGGGTTTTCCCCGGAAGTGGGGTTGAGCTGCAGTCTGGTCCACACCAGCAGAAGGCACAAGCAGCCCTGACAGGTGCAAAAGCCCAGAGCAGAGAAGCCAGAGAAAGGCCTGGGTGTGGCCGTCCTTTCTGCCACCAGTCTGCTATGACACAGCTAGGCCGCTGCCTTTCCACGCATCAGGCCCCTGCTTCAAATCTACCGACTTCCGCCCAGAACCCGCCTGGGACGCTGCTGAGCTTTTCAGGGTTAAAGCGACTGTTTGCAGTAAACTTCCAAACAGATTTCATCTTCCCCTCAAGCAGATGAAGAAAGGGAGACTCAGAGAGGTGTGGGGGTTCACCCGGACTTCATGGCTAGTGGAGGCCCAGCTCTGGATTGGGGGGTGAAGGCTGGTTATTGGTGCAGCAGTTCTGGAAACAGTCAGCCTAATGACTCCTTGCAGGAATGAACAGATCGGATTTTTGCCCTTTCTTAAAATGTCAGGAAATTCAAAGGGACCGCTTCAGGTGTCATTTCTGTCCAGAAAGCTAACAGTTCTTCAGATGTGGCAGAATCTGGGCCACGGTGAGTTCTCATAATGAAAACTGTAACAGGTCAGCACGCGGGCTTGTCTGTAGGTTTGAATAGTTTATTTATCCAAAACAGCTCTGACATGTTTCCTTTTAAAGCAGAGAAACTGTTTGGATTTTTCACCCAAGTGAAAACCCAAGACTTACTGGGAGAGTATTCTCTGCCAGGGAATTGGGGTTTGAATAATAAAAAAGAAAAAGACCAGCTGGGAGATAGTGACTTGAAAGCATTTTTTTTTTCCCCCTCAGAATTTGATCCTTGGCATTCACTAACCCCAGGGTGATACCCAAAATGAATTGTTTTAAGTAACTAAAATCAGAAGGGAATGAACTCTCACATGTCAGGACATTTTTCTGGTATCTAAAACATACCCCTTTACAGGCCAACTTCATGGTAATCGTGTTGGTTGGATGGAAATCTTTCTAAAGGGGTCTCTGTCTTTACTTCCTTCTGGAAGGACATGGTGAACATCACTGAACATTTCCTGACGGTCAGGTCTATTATTATTATTATTATTATTATTCTTAGTCTCCCAGTTTTATTGAGACATTATTGACCTGTAACCTATCTAAGTTTAGGATACACAGTGTGGTGATTTGATACATGTGTGTATTGCAGAATGATTACCACAATAAGGTTAGTAAACACCTTGGTCCACTCACATAATTACCTTTGTTGCCGGGGGGGGGGGGGGG
>NW_024080659.1:1261587-1285119 GCF_003009895.1 Hyaena hyaena | reverse complement strand
TCTGTTCTCTCTCTCTCTCTCTCTCTCTCTCAAAAATAAACTTAAAGAGAGAGAGCTGGAGGGGCAGAGAGAGAGAGGGAAAGAGAGAATCCCAAGCGGGCTCTGTGCTGTCAGCGTGGAGCCTGATGCAGGACTTGAGCCCACTAGCTGTGAGATCATGACCTGAGCCAATATCAAGAGTCAGATGTTTAACTGACTGACACCTCTAAGGGGCCCCTAAGATCTAATTTAACTGGCCAGTATATACTGCAACATTGTTAATTAATTATGGCCCCCATGCTGTCCATTAAATCCCCAGAACTTAACTCATAGCTGGGAATTTGTGCCCTTTGACCAACGTCTCCCCATATACCCTGCTCCACAGCTACCATTCTACTCTCTGTTGCTGTGAGTTCAGCTTTTTTAGGTTCTGCATACAAGTGAGAAACACTGGGTGTTTTTCTTTTTTTTTTTCAATGTTTGTTTATTTTTGAGGGGGAGAGTATGAGTGGGAGATGGGCAGACAGAGAGGGAGACTGAAAATCCTAAGTAGGCTTCGCACTGTGAGTGCAGAGCCTGATGTGGGGCTCAAAGTCACGAACCGTGAGATTATGACCTGAGCCAAAACCGAGAGTCAGACTCTCAGCAGACCGAGCCACCTAGACACCCCTGTTTTTCTTTATTTGACTTATTTCACTTAGTATAATGGCCTCAAGGTCCATCCATGTTGTTGCAAAAGGCAGGATTTCCTTTTTATGGCTGGATACTATTCCAACATGCGTGTGTACACATGGATGAAGAAATACTATAGACACATACGTCAATATTTTGTCTCTGCATTCATCCGTCAGTGGGTAGTACTTATGTTGTTTCCATGTGTTGGCTATTGTGAATAATGAAGCAGTGAACGTAAGGGTGCAGATATCTCTTAATACCCTGTTTTCATTTCTTTAGATATATACCCGGAAGTGGGGTTGCTGGATCATATGGTAGCTCTATTTTTAATGTTTTTTAGGAACCTCCATACTGTTTTCCATAGTGACTGCACCAATTTACATTCCCATCAACAGAGCACGAGGGTTCCCTTTTCTCTACATCCTCATCAGCACTGGTCTCTTGTCTTTTCGACACTAGCCGTTCTGACAAGTGTGAAGTGATCTCTTACTGTGGTTTTGATCTGTATTTCCGTGATGATTAGTGGTTGGGTACTTTTTCACGTGCCTGTTGGCCCTTTGTATATCTTTCTTGAAAATATGTCTATTTAAGGTTTTTTTCCCAATTTTTAAAAAAGTTTGTTTACTTTTGGGTGTGCATGGCTAAGTTGGTTAAGCGCCTGACTCTTGATTTTGGCTCAGGTCATGATCTCACAGTTCATGGCCTCAAGCCCTGCATCAGGCTTCACACTGACAGCTCAGAGCCTGCTTGGGATTCTCTGTTTCCCTCTGTCTCTCTTTTTCTCTCTCTCAAAAATAAATAAATAAACATTTTTTTTAGTGTGTGGTTTTTTGTTTTGTTTTGTTTTGTTTTGTTTTTTTAAATAATCTCTATACCCATTCTGGGGTTTGAACTTAACAGCCCTGAGATCAAGAGTCACATGTTCTGACTGAGCTAGCCAGGCCATCTTTGCCCATTTTTAATTGGATTGGTTTTGCTTATTTATTTATTTATTTGCTATTGAGTCATTTAAGTTCCTTATACATTTTTTATATTAATCCCTCATCAGAGAGCTAGTTTGCAAATATTTTTTCCCATTCTGCAGACTGCCTTTTTATTTTGCTGATTGTTTCTTCTACTGTGCAAAAGCTTTTTAGTTTGATATAGTCCCACTTGTTTATTTTCATTTTTGCTGCCATTGCTTTCGGTGTCATCTCAAAAAAAAAAATCTTTGCCAAGACCCAGGAACTTTCTTCCTGTGTTTTCTTTTGATAGTTTTATAGTTTCAGGTCTTAAATTTAAGTCTTTAGTCCACTTCAAGTTAGTTTTCTGAGTGGTGTAAGCTGGGGGTCCAGTTTCGTTCTTCTGTGTGTAGTTACCAGTGTCTCAATACTGTACATAAGAGAGGCTGTCCTTTCACCCATTGACTCTTCTTGCCTCTCGTTAAATATTATATGTGTGTATGGGTTTATTTCTGGGCTCTCACTGTGTTCCATTGTCTATTTTTATGCCAGTACTGTACTGTTTTGATTACTGTAGCTTTTTAACATAGTTTGAAATCAGAAAGTATGATGTCCCCAGCTTTATTCTTCTTTCTCGAGATTGCTTTGGCTATTTAGAGTCTTCTTATGGTTTCATATGAATTTTAGGATTCTTTCTTCTATTTCTGCGAAATCTGTAGATGGCTTTGGGTAGTATGGACATTTTAATAATATTCTTCCAATCCATGAACATGGGACATCTCTCCATTTATTTGTGTCGTCTTCAGTTTCTCTCATCATTGTCTTATAGTTTTCAGGGTACAGATCTTTTACCTCCTTGGTTAAATTTATTCCTGAGTTTTTTGTTTTTTCTTTGCTTGTTTGTTAATGTGGTCAGCTCTTTGCTGCAAATCCAGAGATACCTTCGGGAGACTTATGAAATGTGCAGATCCTTTGTCCCTACACCAGAGGCTCCAATCTAGTGCGCGTTTTGTGACCTCATATCTACTTTCATGGCTTTTCGGTCTTTGTCTTCACTTACCCTACTAGTTGCTCTCAGTCCTCCTGTTCCTTGTGAGCCTTTCACAAAGATACTCACACTTACCCCAAACAGGAGTTCACCAGAGGTCTCGAGAGGCTGTCTGCCTGGGCCTCAGTATATGGACTTGAAATGGCCATTTCTGATGGCTTAGAGTCACCTTTTGTCACTCTGTGGGCTATGGCTGTTGTGTGTTTCATGCCCTACAACCCACAGGGACATCCATTTACCAAGGGCACTTTGGGCAGAGTCCCTAGAGTGGCCGAGTGGCCCTTGCCGGCCAGGGAAGACCTCCCACTCTGCTAGGCCTCAGGGCTGCCCTTTAGCACACACCACCTCTGTCCAGGGCATTTCCAAACCTGTGTGTCTGAGCCCCAAGGGCCAGTCTAGGCCACACTGGCTTTAAACTCCACTGTCCTGGAAGACATAAGGGTGTGCTCCCTAAAGGTGAGACAAGCACCCTGGCCCGCTCTTGCCCTGAGCGTGGCGGGAAAGCCACAGCTGCCCTGCCATGTTGGCCCTCCTCCTCTTTCCCCCCACCCCTGCTTTCTTCCCAGCCTCCTGCCCTTCCCTTCCCCACCTCTTCTTCACCGAATAAACCATTCTTCCTGTCACCTGCCTTGGCCCCAGCAGCCTGATCCCTGCATAGGCCAGGTTAGGTGAGGGGATCCTAGAAAGAAGGGAGACTGAGAGTTCATACCCCTCTGGTTCATCTCTGTAGCCCCTGTGGTCACTGTAAGAGTGAATGCTGGTTACCTTGAGGTCACCCAGAATCAACCATGTACAGGGGCTAAGAAGAGATCCCCCCCACCTTGTCTGAGGATGACCCAAGGATGCTAAGCTTCGGGGTCTCCCTTGGCTAGCCAAGCAGAGCCCAGAGCCCCCCACGGTGCAGGCAGCAATGGGGGAAAGGACCGGTTTTGACTGGCTGTGTGGTTGCAAGGCACATGTCAGCTCTGGCCTCCGTGAAGTTACTGGCATCTCCAGGCCTCAGCTTCCTCATCTTTAAAATGGGGTAATACTTACCTTACAGGGCTATTTCAAGGACCAGGTAAAGGAATAAGTCTAGTACCTGTTGCCTGTCATCTGAGGGACTCCCAGCTGATCTTGGAGGAGAGCCACTGGGGGGAGGTGGCCCTGTAGCCTCACTGTGGCTGAGGAGACAAGGGCTCCAGCGAAGGCTGACCCACTTAAAGAGAATCTAATTCTGTGAGACTAAAATGAAATGCTGTGTAACGTGGGGCTCCCGCACAGTGCCTGGCATGTAGAGTGTTCAGTGAATGTTAAATGTGGGCTTTTCCTCACTGTCCTGCTTCGTCAAGGTAACACCTCATTGCATGAACCCAGCCCTGTGGAACGGCTGCCTAAGGTAGCCAGGGATCACCTCCGTGTGGGCAAATGAACCTGAGTGAGGCAGCCAGAAATGTCCTCTGTTGTCGGTCACATTCCAAGGAGGCATTCCCTGCTAGCTGACTGTGGCATCGAGGCGCTGGTGTGGGAAGGGCTGGGTGATTGTACGGGTTGGTTTACAGAGAGCTGAGCAGCTCAGAAAGCTATGTTGAAGGCTGGAGAGACATTCTAGTTGGTGCCTCTGAATTTCAGCAGGCCTCTCCCCTGTCCTGTGGGGGCTGGAAAGCCTTCCCGTTCCTCAGGTGTGTCCGACAGCTTTCGGAATGATACTCGTATCATCACAGGCCTCCTGTACTGCCCCTTCCATGCAGGGCACTGTGCTAGATGCTTCAGACATACTCTCATCCTTACTACAGTCCTGCGGTGGGGCACATAATCCAGATGAGGAAGCTGGGGCTCAGACTCATCCCGGGCCACTTAGGGAGCAGGTGGCAGAGCTGAGATTGCAGCCCACACTGGTCATCTGGCCAGAACCCACATGCACTGTGCTTTTCTTAATGGCTACGGCGTGTGTAATTCATGTTTCCAGACAAGTGATGGGCGAGCAGGGTTTGCAGTGAACATGGACCTTGAGGCTGATTGGCAGCTGAGGCCCACAAACCATTTATTAAAGGCACAGAATCCTCAGTCATTGCCGACTTTAGTTGCAGAGGCAGGGTTGTAGGGGGGTGTGCGCCCGTGTGTGCGCATGCTCGCACAGGTGTGCATGCGCTTCCTCACATACAAGGGCCAGTAATTCACAGGGTAATTCGGACTGTCACAGCAACCCTCTCTGTGACAGAGCCTGTGTCCCGTTGGCTAAGGTCTCACACCCAGAAGCCCGGAGAGAGGAATTAAAATGCTAATTTTCAGGGACCGCTGAGTCATTCAGATCTCATGAAAACACCAGCATCCTTCTCATGCGAAACTGGCACCTCAGTTACCACCTAATTACCTGATTATTGTTCAGGGACAGGCAGCTTCAGTCAGCAAGGGACGGCGGAATTAGAGCCTAGGGGTGCAGGGCCCTCCAAGTCTGACTCTGGGAGAGACGGTGGGAAGGACCATCCAGGAGAAGGAAGGGCGTAGGCGGGGGGTGGAAACTCAGTGTCCTGGGCAGCTCCTCTGGCTCCCACGGTGGTGACCTCTCCTTCCTTTCCTCCCTCCTCAGGTGCTGGAGACATGTGTGAAGAACTGTGGCCACCGCTTTCACATCCTCGTGGCCAACCGAGATTTCATCGACAGCGTCCTGGTCAAAATCATCTCTCCCAAGAACAACCCTCCCACCATTGTCCAGGACAAGGTGCTAGCTCTGATCCAGGTAGGGGCCCCTCCCCCTGTCCGACTTGTTGGCGCAGAGTAAGACGGGGCCTTTACCCGTGGGTCCTCATGCTTTCCCATCGTTTGGTGGAAAGAATGGAGGCCCTCTGGGCTTAAACATGTGTTGCAAAAAGCACCAGATTTTTGCACCACTCCCACTGGAATAAGAATCTGAGTGGTAGCTTGCAATTGACAGGGTCTTCACCGGTTTTCTGGGTGCCTGGATCTCTGTTGCCCCCAAGGGCAGGTGTGAGAGCTTGACAGGCCTCTGAGGCTTCAGGGACAGCGTGGCGTAGGAAGGGCCGTGCTGGCCCACACGCAGGCCGCCGAGGCGCAGGGTCGGAGCCACATCAGGGGAGAGGGTGTTAAGGAGTGATTCACTGAGGAGGTGGCATTTTGTCGGACCCTGAAGGCTGTGAGGAACCTGGTGGAAAGATCAGGGTGTGAGAAGTAGCACGGGCAGAGAAGAGCACGTGCATCAGAGAACGCAGTTGACACGTTTGGGATGTACTCTTTACTGATTGCTCTGTAGTACTCCTTACTGATTGCTCTGTAACAAAGCACCCCAAAACCTCGGGGCTGCAGACGACAAATGTCTATTCCCTCGTTGTTCCTGTGGGTCAAGAAATCAGGAGCGGCCTAGATGAGCGATCCTGGCTCAGGAGCTCTCATGAGGTTGCGGTCCAGACAGTAGCCAAAATTGCCTCATCTGCAGGCTCAGTGAGCTGGGGAGCCATGTCCAAGGTGACTCACCACATAGCTGTTGGCAGGAGACCTCAGTGCCTTGCTGACAGCTGGTGGGACGCCCGAGTTGTCTTGCTGTGTGGACTCCTCTGTGTCCTCATAACATGGCAGCAGGTTTTCCCTAGAGCAAGGGATCCAAGCTGCAATGCCTCTTGGGACTGAGTCTCAGAAGTCACACACCATCTTTTCTGTTATGTTCTATTTGTTAGAAGGGAGTCACCAGATTTGGCGTCAAGAGTATGAGAATGAAGCTGTACCTCTTAAAAGAGACAGTGTTTTAAAACCATCATGGGGGGGCGCCTGGGTGGCTTAGTCGGTTAAGCGTCCGACTTTCGCTTAGGTCATGATCTCGCGGTTCGTGTGTTCGAGCCCCGCGTCGGGCTCTGTGCTGACTGCCAGCTCAGAGCCTGGAGCCTGTTTCAGTCTGTGACTCCCTCTCTCTCTGACCCTCCCCTGCTCACGCTGTCTCTCTCTCTCTCTCTCCTAGAAATAAATAAAACATTTAAAAAAAAAAAAAAAACCATCATGGGGAGCAGAGAGTGTAAGAGAATAAGCGGGGCCAGGAGATGAGGCCAGAAGGCCGGTTGGGGTCTGGTGGGCCATACATGCTGACAGCTCGTGCTGTGTCCCGTAGGCAGTGGGAGACCATGGCACACTCCTGAGCTGGGTGCACAGACGATCTGGACTTCAGACACAGCACCCTGGACGCACAGGCCAACGAGCACATCACGAGTTGGGTGATCAGTGCTGTGGCAGAGGAAAGATGGGGCCCTGCAGGAGCCAAGAGGAGAGGGGGATGGGAGCGGGGCCAGGCAGGTGGCACTGTGACCAGGCTTGGGCATAGGGGCATTCCTGGTGGGAGGCACCTGAGGCTGGGGAGGAAAGTGGGGCCCCAGCCTCGGGGTCTGCTGGCTCCGTGTGTTCCCTCCCGCGTCCTCTGCCTGAAAGCCCTCTGCGTCATTGAGACGGCCCCCAGAGCCCACCCCCCCACTAGGTTGACAGCATTCGTTCTCTCATGTCTCCCTCTTTTGTGGTCTTGCCTCTGTGCTACCTTTTCTGTCTGCGTCACTCTGAGTTTCCTGCGAGCCCAGGGACGTTACATCCCCAGGGTCTAGTGCCGTTGACTGGGTAGAGTGGGCGTCTGATAAGTTGTTTTTTTTAATGAATGGGTGACTGCAGTTTGCTGAAGCTCTAAGGAAGGGGAGGAGTGTGGGTGACGGCAGGGCCCCCTCCCATGTTTCCTCTTCATTCTGCCCAGCCAGCATATCTCCATGTCTCTCCCTCCCTCCTCCCCCCCACTCTCCCCTCTCTCTCCCTTCCCTTCTCTCCATCCCCTTCTCTCTCCTTCTCTCTCTTTCTCACACGCACACCCAGGTGGAAACCACCTTACCCTCTCTCCTCCCCACCCCCACCTCTGCCCTTGACTCCCTCATTCTGGGACTTGCCGGGTACACTCCCCTGCCTCAAGACCCCAGTATTTGATGTCAAAACAGTAAATAGTGGCTTTTTCCCACAAAAGGGGGGCACCCTGCCTGGACCCCCCCATATAGGCCCCTTCTGTAGTCAGACCTGGGAGGAGCCCTTCCTGTGACCCGGCACTGGGGGTGGTTGGCACCGCAGCAGGCAAGGCTTGTGACTGTGCCGCTGTGGCAGTGCGGGGACCCCTGGCGGAGGACACACGGAATCTTGTGCACTGACTGTGGCTGTGGTGGTCCCCGGGGGCCAGCCTGGCCTTCTCATTTGGGTCTCACCACCTCCTCTCAGCACTGCTTCTCCCAGCCGTGCAAGTGTTTTAACTTCTCTGGGCCTCTGCCTCCTTGTCTGTACTACCGGGGCCTTGCGGTCCTGCGTACCTGCTCCTGGTCCAAGAGGAGATGGCTGGAGGTGGCACGGCGGCCGGCACCGTGTTCCGAGGGCTCCCTCTGCTGGCCAGGCAGCAGCACGTGCACCACCTGCAGGGGCAGGAGCCGCATGGGGCCCGAGGGCCTCGCCCGCCCCTGTCCCTCCTGTCTGGCCAGGCTGCACTGGACGGTCTCCCTGGTCCAGCTGGGAAAACGCAGAGGCCTTTGGATGAGGGTGCTCCCTGGTGGGCTTGCTTGCCTTCCTGGGGGTGGGGGCATCCTTCCTCTCCAGGTTTTGGAGCTTCACGAAGAACTTGTTTCTTTGGTCGTGGCCAACCAACAGGAAAAAGCAGATAGCATTCAGAGTTGGCAGATGGCTTGGCTTCTGTGATGCGGCGAATGAAAGTATAAACAGGATCTTCAGCCTTTTTTAAAATTGAATTATACGTACAGGAAATCACACGTTAAAAAAGCATGTACAACTTGACGAGTTTTTACAAACTGAACACACCCGTATAACCAGCCCCTGTGTCGTGAAGCAGAATATGGCCTGCCCCCACAGAGCCCCCACCACCTGGGGTGACCACCCCACAGCCTGCATGGATTTTTCCTGGACTTTTTTTTTTTAATGTTTTTTTATTTTTGAGAGAGAGAGAGCACAAGCAGGGGAGGGGCAGAGAGAGAGAGAGAGGGAGACACACAATCTGAAGCAGGCTCTTCTGAGCTGTCAGCACAAAGCCCAAGGCAGGGCTCAAACCCACTAATTGTGAGATCATGACTTGAGCCAAAGTCAGAGGCTTAACCGACGGAGCCACCCAGGTGCCCCAGGCTTTTCCCCGTACTTGAACTTCATCCGCGTGGACTCTGCAGCAGCCCTCACTTGGGTCTGTGCATCTGGGGCTTTGTTTGCGGGCCTCACCTTGTCATTGGTGTGACCAGATAGGCCTCCCGTTCCCATGGCTCGCATTGCCGCACCGGGTCCCTTTGGGGAGATGGCCGCCGTTTGTGCCTCCTTTCCACCGACAGTGGGGCCTTGGTGTTTCCAGTTTGCAGCCATTGGGAAACCGGCGCAGCGAACGGCCTGCACGTGTCCTTGGGTGAGCGTACGTCACGTGTCTTTGGGGAGCGTACGTCATGTGTCCTTGGGTGAGCGTACGTGGTTGCTGTTAGATGTATGCTAAGGCGGGTGTGAAACTGCCATCCTTGTGGGCCAAGCACAGCTCAGTATTAGCATGTCACTCGGCTCCGCCTGATCCCTGGGAGTAAAACTGCTGGCCCGGGAGTGGCCGTGCCCTGGCTGAGTGGTGACACCAGCACATCCCTGCCGTCCACGTGTGAGAGCTTCCAGCGCGCCACATTTTCACCCATGTGTCCTCGTTCTGGCCCGTCTGCCACGCTGTGTGGAGGCATTGCATCTTGGCAACTTATTCTCAACTCCTTTTTTTTATTACTAAAAGAATTTTTTTTAGTGTTTCCTTTTGAGAGAGAGAGACAGAGTGTGAGCAGGGGAGGGACAGAGAGAGAGGGAGACAGAGAATCCGAAGCAGGCTCCAGGCTCTGAGCTGTCAGCACAGAGCCCGATGTGTAGGGCTTGAACCCATGAACCGTGAGATCATGACCTGAGTGGAAGTCCGACATTTAACTGAGCCACCCAGGCGCCCCTCAACTCCCTTGAGAAAGAAGATGATTTTATTTACCTGTTGAATATACATTTAAAAACTGTACCGGCCCCTTCCCTACCCCTGAGAGTCTGATCTCCCCCAGCGAGCACGCGCTATTTCCGCCATGACACGGAACAGGGCCGGGGGCGACAGATCCCGGGCCCTCGTGCCAGCCCGTGAGTGGCAGCAGGCCACCATGGAAACGCAGCTAGGCAGGAAGGAGGTTCAGTTAAGTGTGCGAGTGCCAGAGCCACAACAGGTCCTTCCTCACCATCCTTGCCATCTGGACGTTTCCTGAAACGGTGCTCTCCGCACTCCAGCTGCCAGGAAGCAGCACTGGCCCAGTCCCAGTGCTGCCCTTGGGGAGCTATCGATTTTATGGAGAGACAGAAGCTTGCAGATGGTAGAGGGCCAGGGCCTCCCCAGGGAGCACTCGAGCTGGCTTGGGAATATTCGAGGGACAGCCCCAAACTCTGAACGTATTGACACTTGAGAAGCTTTTAAGGCCAAAGGGTTATACAGACAAGCGCCCCCTCCCCGTCCCCCCACCCCCCACCCCACCCTCCCAGCCAGGCCCAAGTTGGTTGGAGCTCCTGACAGTGATGAGACCCTTGGCTCTGGTAACCAGGCATGGCCTGAGCCCATCGTCCCTTTGATTGCCCCTGCCTCTGCTGGGAGCAGGGAGGGGGTCGAGCTCCAAACCAGCTTTTCTTTTTTTTTTCCTTATTTAATTTTCTTATTTATTTATTTAAAAAAATTTTTTGAAGTTTATCCATTTCTGAGAGAGAAAGAGAGAAACAGTGTGTGAGTAGGGGAGGGACATAGAAAGAAAGGGAAACACAGAATCCAAAGCAGACTCTAGGCTCTGAGCTGTCAGCATAGAGCCTGACGTGGGGCTCAAACTCACAAACTGCGAGGTCATGACCTGAGTCAAAGTTGGATGCTTAACCTACTGAGCCACCAGCTGCCCCCTCTTTTTTTATTTAAAAGTTTATTTTTATTTTTTTTGAGATAGCGATAGAGAGCAAGTGGGGGAGGGGCAGAGAGGGAGGGAGACAGAATCCGAAGCAGCCTCTGCCCTCTCAGCACAGAGCCTGATGCTGGGCTCGAACTCACAAACTGATACCATGACCTGAGCCAAAATCAAGAGTTGGACGCTTAACCGCTGAGCCACCCAGGTGCCCCGAGCCTTTCTGTTTCTTCATGTGAAGTCCCATTTGTTGAGAAGACAGGGATACTTGTGCTCTGTGCCATCCCTCAGCCTCTCCGTCCCTTCCCAGCAGGGTAGCCTCCTGGTGGCCACGCCTGTCCTGCCTCCTTCCCCCCAAACTCTTGCCCTGCCCCCCCCCCCCCCCCCGCCAACTCCCAGCAATAGAGTCTAAAAATACCCTCTTTCCACTGAAGAAAGTGAGCTGATTGGGGTGGGGGCAGGGCGCCAGAGCTGCTGGAGGTGTTGTGTTCTTGGAAGGTGTCAGAGACCTGGTGGCCAGGCCTCTGGCCAGATTCCGTGTGGACGGGGAGCTGTCTGGAGACCCTGTCCCCGGGACTAGGAAGTCTCATCCAGGGCCAGAAGCAGAAGAGAACCCATCGTTTAAATCAGCCATCGTTCCTGATCTGAAAGCTGATGATTTAAAACTTAAGGGATTTAGAAACAAGTAGGATATCGCTCATGTTGCTGTGAGGCCTCAGTCTGGGGCTTGGTATACAATCCTAAGGAGCGAAGGAGAGAAAAGCTCACGTGAAATCCTCTCTTTTCTCTCCTCACTAGCCCTTCCTCTGGGTCTTCCGGCCCCTCACACGGTAGGCATAGGCCCGAAAAGGGAGGAGTACGTACAGAGCGGTGAGGTGGTCACTGTTGTCAGCCAGCCAGCGCCTGTGACAGGGACCCCTCCGAGAGGGCCAGCACTGCCGTGTCACTTTGCTTTCCTACAGGGCAGCCTGCCAGCACCACCCCTGTGACTCCTTGGCTCCGGGTTGGGGACCCAGAGTGGACCAGACCTGCTGAGGTTTTCCACCTCTCCCCTAGAGCAGATTCTGCAATCTCAGCTGGGTCAGTCGTGCAGAGGGGCTCCTGCGTTGTCACTGCGCCCTCAGAATGTGGACAGGCTAACTGGCCATCTTCCTGTATTCTCTGACGGAGCTTAGTAACTGAGGATGGAACTCAGTCTAACTTGACAAATGATGACTGACTGCCTTCTCCGTGCAAGGGCGAGACTCCATGAGTGCCTTCCAACGTGTGGCCCATGGGGAGGAGGACAGGAGCGCAGGTGTTGGGGAGTGTCCGAGGACGGTGCGAGAGGCCACAGCGTCCCTGGATTTCTCCCGGTTCTGTGTTTCCACTTAGGACTCTTCCTTCAAAGGTGCCCCGCCCTGTTCCCTTTTGGCATCAGAATCTTGTTCAGCAGAGAAAGCTGCCAGGAACATATGCTCTGTTAGCAGCCGCCTCCCCCGAACCGCACAGGGGTCCCATACAGGGGTTGAGACGGTGGCAGGTGGGATGCGGGCAGCTTAGCCAAGACTGCTTGCTTGCAGGTAACAAGTCCTCACTCCAGAGAGGAGAGCTTGTCAGGCAGGACAAGGCAGGCTTTCCCAGACCCTGGCTGTGACTTGACCTGGGGAAGGACCGAAGGGATCAGGAAAGCCCACCAAATCCCCTCCCATCCGCACCTCAGCACACCAGCCTCACCTTCCCACATAGAGGCTGGCTCCTGCTCCCCGGTGCCCGGTGGGCACATGGCTGCCCGCATCTAGAGAGGACAGTGTCCCCAACCCAAGGAGAGCAGCCCAGGGCCACGCTCCCGGGTGGAGGGGAGGCTGCCTGGCCCAGCGGGGATGTGTGTTTCCCTCCTGGTGCCGCGGAAGTAGTGCTGGAGGAAGGGGGGCCGCTGAGTCGCTGCTTGGGCAGGTGCCCCGGGAACTGTCCACTGCCTGGAGAGCACAGTGATGCTTCTTTAACTTCATTCTTCCCATCTCGGATTTGGCCGAGGTGGAGAGCAAGATAAAGGAAAAGTGGTCCCCAGAAACTGTCAGTCTGTCCATAGAAACAGAGATGGGAAGGACCGTCATGCTTTTTTTGTCCTTGGCCTCATGCTGCAGGCAGTAAACCTGATCTTGGACCCTAAACCAACACGCTAGCTGCATTTTGAAGCTAGAGTCACAGGACTCTGCTGGATTCTGAAGCAGGTGGCAGCGGCGAAAGCAGCGGGTGGAGAACGGGACTCCGGGGCACTCCCTGGGGGGGCCTCGACGGGGCTGCTCTCCAGCTGGTGCTCCCATAGGCCTCTGCAGGCACCAGGGCCCCACTCAGATCCAGGAGGAAGTGTTGGCCAAGAGGGGCTGTCCTCAAGCGGACATTAAACCCCTGAGTGCGCACGTTCACTAAGTGGACCGAGGAAGCCAGGCCGACCGTAATGTTTGTGGTGAGATGTATCAGTCGTCATGAGCAAGGCTTTTTGGAAACTGACCTTTTCACTGCTAGTGGGTCTGGTGGTGAGAGATAGGGTTTCTGTGGCCGCCTCAGGATTGGTTGGCACACACTGCTAGAGCCGGGGAGGCAGTGAAATGCTTGTGACAACAGCAGAATTGGCAACAGAACCGTAGGCGGGAGACGTGGTGCCACCTCCTCTGGGTACGTATAAGGTGACAAAACTGTTCTGAGAAGCTGGGCTTCATTTTGGGGGAGCCCTTGGAGTGGCTTCTCTTTTTTTTTTTTTAGCGTTTAATTTTGAGAGAGACAGAGCATGAGCAGGGGAGGGGTAGAGAGAGGAAGATGCAGAATCCAAAGCAGGCTCCAGGCTCTGAGCTGTCAGCACAGAGCCCGACGTAGGGTTCGAACCCACGAACCGCGAGATCATGACCTGAGCAAAGTCAGATGCTTAACCAACTGAGCCACCCAGGCCCCCCTCCCCTTTTTTTTGATAGATTCTGTAAATTCCAAAGAACCAAATATTTAAACAAGTTCTTTGGAGTTTCATGAATCAATGATCAGTATCTATTGGAACATCCATTCTTGCCTCTCTGTGTTATGTTTTCAGTGAAGGGGCTCTCGTGGCCATGCTTCCCCATGGCTTTTCTGATGTGGGCACGTGGGCATGGCCGTGGTGGGCAACTCGGGCTCTCCCACCCCTGAGCCTCTGTCACCCTGCCTTTCTGGCTGGGCGAGGTGGGCTCTGCTTTTGTGCTCTCTGATCCACTGAGGAAGCCGCATTAGCCTTTATTTCCCTTTCCTTTCTGCTCCATTTGCCCATGGTTCCTGCCTCCGCCCACGGGAGCTCTGCCGAGCAGAGGCGCGGCACTCAGTCCCGATGGCATCCTGCAGGCACAGCAGAGAGGCCACCTCCACATGCCCTGCAGCCGAGCATCGCCAGGAGTTGATTTCCCGGTGATTAGGGAAATGCTTGCATCTTAGGATGCGCCACAGCACTTAGGTGTTATTTCCCCGTACCTCCTCCAAGGAGATACTACACACTGAATTAAGTTTTTGTGTTTTTGTTCATGCTCAACAGCACCATAGAAAACCCAGGTTGCGCCAGCCACATCGCGGCAGCGCTGGCGGGGGCCCGGGGGCAGAGTGGGTTTGGCCAGCGCCATTTGCAGTTGCGGGTCGGAGAACACTGGGCCCCGTGAGTGGATCTGGACTGCCCTTGGTGAGAAATCGTTCCTGACAGGCCCTCTTTTCTCCTTCCAGGCGTGGGCTGATGCCTTTCGAAGCAGTCCTGACCTCACTGGCGTTGTGCATATATACGAGGAGCTGAAGAGGAAAGGGGTCGAGTTTCCCATGGCAGACTTGGACGCTCTGTCTCCCATACACACACCACAGCGGGTAAGCTTCCAGCTGGCATTTTTCTAGATAGACCTATTGCAGAACGGGCAAGCCACTGCCACCAACCTTGTGTTGCTCCATTTGAATTATTCAGCTTGTCATCAAGCGTTCTTAAAGCTCGAGGGCATTTCTTTTTAATAACAAGGGGAATGCAGGGGTGAGACGGCTGGCTGACTGGTGATTACGTGTCAGCAGTGCCCCCCCCCCTTTTTTTTTTTTTTTGTGCAAGGAGGATAGAACGGGGATCGCCTCCCAGATTTTCCTGGAAATGGCTACTTGGGTGGAGCCATCCTGTGAGGGCCGCTAGCACCTGCTTTTCCGAGGGCCGTGGAATCTGGCGTGGGGATGCTAGCATCTCCCTTTGGGAGCGCCAGAGCACCTCCGCGCTTACTGCAGAGCAGACGATCTAGTGACATCCCTGATCGTGGGGCAGAGGGCAGCTTTCGGTTTTTTTAGACCATGCAGGCCGAATAGATCTAAATTTTATTTTGAACTTCAGGCGTTCAGCATCATTTCAGACATCCTTGAATTCCACTAGCCTTGGAATTTAGAGCCCAGGGAAGGCCCATTTAGGGGCCCTCTCAATGAAGACAAGGGGCAGCTCTGTGCTTCAGAATGATGGAAAGCACACAGGTGGCAGATGCCGTTTGTCCTGGGAAGCTAGTACCTCTGCTGGCTAGGAATCAGGCCCTGGCTCCAGGGGGAGCCAGGAAGCTCCAGGACCCAGGACAGGCCCCTTGGGCCAGCACACTCTGCCTCGCCGGCCCCATCTGCCCATCTCCGATGGGGACGAGAAGAGTGCCTTGTGGGTGCACGAGCACAGTTAACGTTCTAGGCTTTCTGAGATGCTCACAAGGGAGAGCATACGGAATTCTACTTTGCAAAGTGTTGTTCTCATTACGGTCCCTCCAAACCTTTTACCATGCTTTGTGGAATAAACGTAACCTGTTTTACTCTTCTAATAATGACATAGAACAGTGTTGTTTTGTGCCTATAATTACAAAGAACATTTGGTAAATTGCATAATTGCTATTTATATTAGTGTACTCGTAAAGGCCAAAATGTAATCTTCCGGTACCAGATGAGGGTTCATGATTAGCAAAACCTCCTAACAGTCCCCCTCTGCTCAGACACTGAGGGGGTCCTAATCATGGGAACCAGAGCTCTCACGGAGCGCCCTCAGTGCTGCCTCTCTGAGCTGCTTGGGTTGTCTGGGAAGTGAGTAGAGGGAGGAGCGCTTGGCACCCCCTCTTAGTGGATGGAGAGATGGGGGGCAGGGTTTCTGCGAGCCTCGCAGGTGAGTTCTAGAGCCAGGCGCCACCTCCCTGCAGGTGGCTGTGGCCGGGCAGGGGCTGCCGGGTCGGGTAGGCACCGGGCTCGGTTGCGCGGGCAGCCCAGGTGAACAGAGGACTTTGTTGTTGTCATGCCAGAGCGTCCCCGAAGTGGATCCGGCCGCGACCATGCCCCGGCCCCAGTTGCAGCAGAGGACAAGTACTGGCTCCTATTCCTCGCCTCCTCCTGCTCCCTACTCCGCTCCGCAGGCCCCGGCTCTGAGTGTGACTGGCTCCATCACGGCCAATTCAGAACAGGTACTCGCATACTTCCAGGCCACAGGCAAGTCGGCCAGCCAGCTGTCCTCGCTCACCGTTCCGGGGACCTCTGGAGGCCTTCCCTGATCAGGCACCATGCTAGTGTCAGCGACCCACAGACAGAAGGGAGGGCACGCTGCGCAGTGGGGAGGCAGGTGCAGAGACGGCGTGGACGGTGTGCTGGAGCGGTTGTGGGGACAGGAGCCGCGTGTTCAGCACTCCCTGGAGGGCCTCCCCGGTTGCCGACGCTGCCGAGGCTCTCGAAGGCAGAGCGGGGCTTGTCTGACAGGGCGTGGGCCAGAGGCACGGAGGAGCGGGGCACTCGAGGGAGCAGCAGTTGGGGGTTGGGGACCAGTGCAGGCACAGGATCGGACAGACAGAGGGTGAGGCCAGCAGATAGCAACGGAGTCGGGTTGGAACAGCCCGTGAGTCACGTGGAGAGGTTTGGATTGCTCCTGTAAGAGGCGTCAGCCATCAGAGGCCAGTGACCCGCTCGGCAAGGTGCCGCTCGGCGGCGGCCAGATGAGGAAGGCCCTTAGGACGCACTCTTCCTGCCTTTATTCCCAACACTGCCCACCTTCCCTGCGGTATTTCCGGAGAGGCCAATGCCACTGAAATCCCAAACCGGACTTTTTTAGACGAGTTGTGGAGACTAGTGTTTAGATGAATCTGTAGAATTTCCATTAATTAAAATTTGAGAGCTGACCAGACTTGAGAACAGAAAATCTGTTCCAGTGTTTATATTTTTTAAATCCTCATTTATTATTTGTGACAACATCATTATTTACGGAAGCCCATTGAGTCAGAGGGGTCAGGCGATGAGGTGTGGGTGACCGAAGTGCTGTGCCAGGGCCGCTCACGTTTCCGTTCTCTGGCGGCCCCGAGGAGGTGAGCAAGAGGTGAGCGGGAGGTCAGGCGGGCCTGCACTTGAGTCCTCACTCTGCTCCTCGCTGTGAGGCCCCGGCTGGGTCACTTTACCCTCTGTTAGTAGAATGGGGCGGTAGTTCTTCCCTCTTGCCCCCCCCACCCCCCCCGGAGCAGTCAGGAGCAGGTGGGGCAGCTGGATGGGGAGGCCTCATGATAGCCCCCCAAGTGCTGTGTGCTGGAAGACGGGCGGCACGACACTGCACTGCCCGCTCTCACCACTCACGATGGCCAGGCCTTGCCCCCAGCAGGGGGGCCCTGGGGAAGAAGGTCTCCAGCTGCAGCCTCCGCTCCCACAGGCAGAACCGTGTCCTGTTCTGCTCAGAGGGAAGTCTGACGTGTTTGGAGTCGGAGGGTCGCTGAGACCCTCCGTGGACTCTTTGTCCATTGCGTGGGAGCTTGGGAAGAGCCTGCCCAGCAGCCAGAACAGTCTGGAGGAGGCTCTGGAAATGGTGAGAAGGGGGAAAATGGAAGAAGAGTGGCCTGGCGTTGAGGACCCTTCTGATCCCATGTGGTGTCTGATGGGTTCCTAAGTTCCAGGCTCAGAAACATCATCTGGGTAAGGGGCGGGGGGATACCCACTAGGCAGAACCAGAGGGGAGAAGAGCCTTTAGGGACCTCGCCCAGTGCCCTTATTGACCATTTGTCCATCTTTCCATCCAATACACGTGGATTGGAGTTCCCTTTCGCAGTCCCTGTGCTGAGAGGGCAGACCCCCTGCCCCAGGAGGTCAGCCAGGACAGGGAGGGTCTGCGGGAGGAGGTGGGCTGCTTTTTTCTGCCTCAGGGAGGGGCAGGGGAGAGTCAGAAGGGGCTTCAGTGAGGAGGGAAGGTATTTGAGTTAGGTCACAGTTCAAGCAAGAGCCTAGCAAATCCAGCTCTCCGGAGATTTTAGCAGGAGAGGGATCTGAGCGGTACCGGGTGCATGTAGGCCAGCACCCCATGGGTTTTCACTCAGTTACTCACAGCAGCCCTGTGAGGCATGGCCGTCATTTTTACCTTTCCGTAGCTGAGGAAACGAGGCTCAGAGAGATTAAGGCCCATCCCTTACAGTGTCCCTATTGCAGGAAAGGTGGCCCAGGCCCAAGCCTTGGGGAGCTCTGTTGGATAGGTAGGTCGGGTAGTTTTCAAGGGGACCTTGGTAAGGAGCTGGCTCGGGAGGGGGGTCTCCCCTGGAGTCTGCTCGTGGTCCCTCTCCCTCATTCTTGCCACACTGGGCAAGTGCAGCTAACGCCAGCCAGCCTCTGCGAGAGCTGTAGTACTTAGATTGTGAGCTCCTAGGGCCAGAGTCTATAAGGAGGGAGGGTCCTGGTAAGGACCCCAGCCCTGAAGGGCCCTTGGGGATCACGCGCTCCAGCACTTTCACTTCAATTATAGGGACAGAGGCCTGGAGAGATCAATTCCCCGGTCAGGGTTTTGCTGTGGGAGAGCCGAGCCATGAGCCAGCTCAGTCCATGCTGGACCCAGTGCTCCTTCCCTGCACAGCACTGCCTCAGCGTGACAGCAGAGTCACCCGTGACAGACTCCTGGTAACCAAGGGCCCTGTGGGGGGGCCTTGCCCCACCCCCAATCGCTTCTCCCCTAGAGCTGCCATCACCCTCACACCCAGACCAGAGTGAGATAAGATGCCTTCTTCTGCCGAGCACATGCAGAGGTGTGACCTAGATGTCATAGCGCATGGGACTGTCACCAGACAGGTGCAGGTTGACTGACCTCTCCTTCCTGCTTTGCTCCCCACTCCCACCTCCCCGGCCCAGCAGATCGCCAGGCTTCGGAGTGAGCTGGACGTTGTTCGAGGAAACACAAAGGTCATGTCCGAGATGTTAACCGAGATGGTCCCCGGGCAGGAGGATTCGTCTGATCTGGAGCTGCTACAGGTGAGGGGGCCTCCTCTCGGGGAAGGTCTGGACTGGGAGAGATGGCAGTGAGGCAGGAGCGGGGCCCAGGGGGACAGTCAGGGGCAGGGACCGCGTCGGTGTAGGCTAACATTCAGCCTCATGCTTCCTGGCAGTGATCAGACGCCAGTACCAGGCTCTCTCTTTTATTTGCCTTCGTAACAGTTTTTCCCTGATAATAAATTGCCAATCACAGAGCCACATGCCCCTCAAGAGACAAAGGGACTATAAGGGAGAAGATACTTGTTTTCTTCGATGCCAACATCCACGGGTAACCCCGGGGTGTGTCGAAGCATGGTCTTTCAGACTTTTTTCCTTGTTTGTTTTCCTTTCAGATGTAGTTGAGATCCTATCATGTGCCCAGTTTTGTGTATTGCTTTGCTCCCTCAACATTATGTCCCAAACATTGGTGACAGGACCTGGTCACCCTTTCCTGCATGAGGGAGCCCTTCTAGCCACACTGTATCCCCCGAGACGGTCCCAAGACTGAAATACAATAGAAGCACCTTTCCTTTTCCTGAATACTGAGGATTCCAGGCTGGGCTTGCCCACACTATGGTTCCTGGGGCCCGTTGCTCACCAAGTGGGTCTGGGGGCGTGAAGAGAGGGGTCCGGGAGCAGGGATGGCCTGCAGGGCCACCCTCAGATGAGAATGTGAGCCGGCCCGACCCAGAGCTGACGACCACATCTCCACCACGCCCGTCTCAGACGACTCCGGCACTTGTAGAAAATGGCAGTGGCTCTGCCTTCAGAAGCAGTGACCTTGTGGAGGGGCGCAGAAAGGGTGTCGTAGACTGCAGGTGCCGGGACCTTTCCAGCGGGCAGCATGACGCTTGAGTAAACAGGTCAGGAGCCAGACTGGCTTGGCAAGCTGGCGGGAGCGCCTCATGACGTGCCTGCTGCCGCTATTCTTGTCTGGCGCTCAGAGTCAGTCTTGGCCCCCCCTCCCCCGGGCGCCGTACCTCCCACCTCGCTGCTGGCACACAGTGCGCCGCCTGTGAAGGCCCGGCTCCCATGGCCCTGCCCTTCAGCAGTGCACGCAGCCACGGTGACCGTGCCTGGTCTCAGGCAACCTCTTGTCGCTCCCGCCTCCTCCTGGGACGCCATCAGCTCCTAAGGAGGTGAGCTGAGGGTGGGTGGAGGCCTGCTCTGGGCCTGCCAGGGAGCAAAGCAGAGGTGCGTGGGGTGCAGCCTCTGCCCTGGAGCAGCCCCCGGCCTGGTGCCCCTCCACAGAGCCGCAGCACCAGCGGTCGCTCCTGAAGCCGAGCCAAGTCCCCTCCGCCAGCCCGAGCGAGGAGCCCCGCGCGGCCTGCCACCTGCGGCTGGTCCAGCCATCTGTGTGCCACACACCAGGGGACCCAGTGTCCCCTGAATGCATCCTTCCCCTCCATTCCCAGCCTGCAGGGGGAGCATTGGCCTCTAGAGCAGTCCAGAAACCATCCAGAAGCCGGCCTCTTGAGGCAGCGTTGTGCTGTGTCAGCGTCCGAATTCCTGCTGACGGGGGCTTGCGGTGGACACAGAGCCAAGCTCCTGGCAGCAGGGGGTGGGCTGAATGCAGCCAGCATGCAGACAGCCCGAGCATCCTCTGTGCGTGCGTGCGTGTGTGTGTGTGTGTGTATGTGTGTGTGTGTGTGTGTTTAAACAAGCCCATCAGCCAAGACAAACAGAACCTCATCTCCTGGCATCAGCTCACAGTTTTCAAAAATAGGTTGCTTCCCATGACGTTTTCCTTCCCTCTGTTTTGTTCCAACTCCAAGCCTAGCAGCCCGCCCTGCTGTCGTACAAATCAGAGAAGGAGCGGCTCTGGGTGCCAGTGGGGGGCTGGCCTTCCAGCACGAGAGAGTCAGGAGCCGGGCAGCTGTGTGAACAGGCACAGCTCTCCTCGCCGCTGGCCTCGCTCCTGAGTCATTCTTGACACCTTCCCTCCTCTTCTTCCCGGGGCAGTCGGAGGCCAGCTGGGCAGGGGCTCCCAAAGGCCAGGGCCACCCCAGACCGCGCGACTGCCGCATGGGAAAATGCCACCGTCTGCTTGGAAAGTGATGGGATCGGAATGTGCCCCAGGGACCCCTCAGTGGAGCTGGAGGGCAGCCAGATCGCTCAGGGTAGAAGCTGTCCAGAGCTCACAGTGCTGGCCAGGGCCATGGAAACAAGCCCATTTGTCACCACCCCAAACATTCACACCAACAGAAGCTGCTCCCGACTGGCGTGTGAATTGCTGGGTAGGACGTGGAGGAGATGCAAAGAGAGGAAATTGCAGGTCTCAGTCCCGGGATGCACCGCATGGCGACCATAAGCACGGGCGGGAACGTCCCGATTGCTTCCTGTGCCTGGCAAAGTGCTTTCAGGTGCAGCCTCGAGGAGCTACCACGAGGCTCTGCAGGAGAGCCACTCCTCATGCTGTGTGGTCAGCCTAGCTGGAGAGCCTGAGGGAAACTGAGGCAGGGTGCCCAGAGGGAACACTGTGCTGTGTGGAACCCTCCACTCCCTCCACAGACGTGCTTGGATTCCATCCACAGCATGTTGCCTGGGGTGCCTGCCTCGCTTTTCTTAACGTTTTCTTGACGTGACAGGCTGTGTGCACGAGTCCCCGGAAGCACTTTTGTTTCCCAGCGCACATCCTAGTTAGACCTCAGGAAGCGCCACAGCGGGGCGGAAAGAGCCACTGGCTTTACATCCAGGCCCCACCACTGACCGGCTGGGCTATACTGGGCCAGTCGCCTGCCCCTCAGAGCCCAGAGTGATCACATTCCCCTCAGAAGGGTAGGAATCATCCATCTAGGGTGGCGCCCAGGCAGATCAGACACACATTGGAGCCCCTGTGATTGTCACCGGCACCTCCTTTGATACAGCAAGCTGAAGTCTGTCTCTGTGTCACTGATACCCTGGTCTGTTGTCTTGAATGACAGGACAAAACAAAGTCCTCCTTCACGAGGTGGGTCCTTAAATATTTGAGGACCGCTATAAGCCCTTTCACTCTAGATTAGAGGCCTGATCTCTTAAGTGGGACACATGTGGCTGTTGGCCGGCTACCTTGTAGGTGAACTGGTGGTTCTCAGCAGGAGGCAGATGCTGTAAAATCGAGAGCTTCCATCAACACAAAGCCTCTCTTATCTTTCTCATGTGGCTGGGAAGCCGTGTCCTCCCCCATCCTGTGTGTGGGCGCTTGGGTCCGGGCCTGAAATTTGAGACCGCATCTGTGTCTGCTGAAGTTCATGTCCTCAGCTACGGCCTGGGAGGCCAGTGGTGAAATCTTTAAAGATCCTGAGGCTGTCACTCAGCATCCTCTGTCTCTCCCAAAGTAGTCTCTTGAGCTTTGTCTTCAAATAATAATTTTTAATTAATCCAGAGATGCCAAAATTGGGCATTCCTACATGGCCATCCATCAGATAATAAAAGAAGCCCTCCTCCACATTGCTTCTTTAAGTAGCAGATGGTATATCCCCTCTCACTTCTTGCATCTCATTTCAACAAAAACCAGGATGTCCAGGATCATTTTCTCTAGAGAAATCTAGTTTATTCTACATGTTTAGCTTCATTATCCCCCCTTCTCTTCAACAAAGAGTTTCTTCTCCTTCCCTCCCCCCTTCCTTTGCACCTATAGAAAAGATATCTTCAGGACCTTGTTCCATACTCCTTAGAACTTGGAAGGGATTCAGAGGAAATTCGTAAAGATGACTAAAAGGTTGTTTTATGAGGTGGGGATGAGAACGTCCCTTGAAGAAAAGATAAAGGCATTGGATTAATTAGACAGAAAGAGGGTATTTTAATAGGTTCTCATCGATGGAGGGCTTTTGCACAAAGAACACTAAGCAGCTGTTCTCCCCCTCTGTGGAGAAGCTGAAATCTTCAACACGTAGGAAATTCCTTTCCCCGGCAGTTGCACGGTGGGAGGGACGACCTGGGGGCCAGGCTCCCAGCCAGAAGTCGCTCCATTCAGTTGTTTTAGAGGGGGAGGTAGGCAAAGGGAGGCCCCCTCACCTGTGCCTGCCCCAGGTCTGGCTGTGGGCAACCCCATGGCGGTTGTGCAGACGGCCGGCTGGTGCTTGCTGGCAGAACGTTCTGGTTCTTCTCTCCCCTTTGATCTCTATCTTTTTTCTCACTGTTTGTTTATTTATTTATTTAAAGATGATGGGGGCGCCTGGGTGGCCCGGTCTATTAGGGTCCTACTTGGGCCCAGGTCATGATCTGATCTCACGGTTTCTGAGTTTGAGCCCCACGTTGGCCTCTCTGCTGTCAGCACGGAGCCCTCTTGCGATCCTCCCTGTCTCCCTCTCTCTGTGCCCCTGCTGTGTTCTTGTGCTCTCTCTCTCTCTCCCTTTCAAAAATAAACAAACAGTTAAAAAAAAAAGATGAGTTAGAGGTACATTCAGTGCTGGCTGGCTCATTCAGTGGAGCACGCAACTCATGGTCTTGGGGTTGTTTGAAGCCCACGTTGGATGTAGAGATTCTTTAAAATTAAACAAACAAAAAGATGGTGACTTAAAAACTTGAAGGAAGGAGATGGTAAAACTGTGTGCCGAGATCCTTGGACATCCTTGATTTAGAAGCTCTGGCCGGACTCTCTGGGCCAGTTTAGGCAAAACTCTTTGGGAGGCCCCTGGGGGCCTCTCTGGGGTTGGGGCATGGAGGCTTTGCCCATGGGGTGGGTTGGGGGCCATATCACTCCATCCACCCCCTCCCCCCCCCCCCCCCCCCC